>NW_027418504.1:0-299805 GCF_009905375.1 Apium graveolens | reverse complement strand
ATATATTTATACAATTACATGTTAACATCATATATATCCGATTCGCATCCTTTTCCACCTCTTAATTCCACTTTCATACAGGTCAATTCTTTTCCACATTTTGGTTCTAATCAACCATGTAAGTCCTTTTCACCATATTAGTCACTTTTGCACCTTATAGAGTCCACTTTCCACAATATTCATAATTAACATGGTAACATCATATACATCAGTTTGACATCCTTTTACCACCTATTAATGCCACTTTCATACAAGTTAATTTTATTCCACATTTTGGCTCTAATCAACCATGTAAGTCACTTTTCACCATATAGAGTCACTTTGCACCCTATAAGAGTCACTTTCCCCATATTTATACAATTAACATGTTAACATCATTACTGCAATCATCCTTTAACCACCTTTTGGTACCCCTTTCCTACAAGTCAATTTTGGGCCACATTTTGGCTCTAATCAATCATGTAAGTGACTTATCACCATATTAGAGTCACTTTACACCTTATAAGAGTCACTTGCCATCATATATTGGTACAATTAACATGTTAACATCATATACATCCAATTAGAAATCCTTTTACCACCTCTTAGTGCCACATTCATACAAGTCAATTTTGGTCCCATTTTGGTTCAAATTAACCATGTAAGTCACTTTTCACCATCTTAGAGTCATTTTGCACCCTATATAGTCACTTTCCACCTATATTTTACAATTAACATGTTAACATCATATACATCTGAATTGACATCCTTTTACCACCTCTTAATTCCACTTTCATACAGTCAATTTTGTTCCACATTTTGGTTCTAATCAACCATGTAAGTCACTTTTCACCATATTAGAGTCACTTTGCACCTTATAAGAGTCACTTTCCACATATATACAACAATTAACATGTTAACATCATACATCCAGTTTGACATCCTTTTACCACCTATTAATGCCATTTTCATACAAGTTAATTTTATTCCACATTTTGGCTCTAATCACCACATCACTTTTCACCATATTAGAGTCACTTTGCACCCTATAGAGTCACTTTCCCCACATATTGATACAATTAACATGTTAACATCATGTACATGCAATTAAACATCCTTTAACCACCTTTTGGTACCCCTTCCTACAAGTCAATTTTGGGCCACATTTTTGGCTCTAATCAATCATGTAAGTGACTTTCACCATATTAGTCACTTTGCACCTTATAGAGTCACTTGCCATCATATATCGGTACAATTAACATGTTAACATCATATACATCCAATTAGAAATCCTTTACCCACCTCGTAGTGCCACATTCATACAGTCAATTTTGGTCCACATTTTGGTTCTAATTAACCCTGTAGTCACTTTCATTCACATATTCGAGTCATTTTGCACCCTATATGAGTCACTTTCCACAATCTATTTGTATAATTAACCATGTTAACATCAATACATGCATTTGACATCCTTTTACCACCTATTAATGCCACTTTCATACAAGTTAATTTTATTTCCACATTTTGGCTCTAATCACCAGTAAGTCACTTTTCACCATATTAGAGTCACTTTGCACCCTATAAGAGTCACTTTCCCCATATATTGATACATTAACATGTTTAACATCATGTACATGCAATTAAACATTCCTTTAACCACCTATTGGATAGCCTCCTTTCCTACAAGTCAATTTTGGGCCACATTTTGGCTCTAATCAATCATGTAAGTGACTTATCACCATATTAGAGTCACTTTGCACCTTATAAGAGTCACTTGCCATCATATATTGGTACAATTAACATGTTAACATCATATACATCCAATTAGAAATCCTTTTACCACCTCTTAGTGCCACATTCATACAAGTCAATTTTGGTTCAAATTAACCATGTAAGTCACTTTTCACCATATTAGAGTCATTTTGCACCCTATATGAGTCACTTTCCACATATATTTATAAAATTAACATGTTAACATCCTATATCTCCGAATTCGCATCCTTTTACCACCTCTTAATTCCACTTTCATACAGGTCAATTTTGTTCCACATTTTGGTTCTAATCAACCATGTAAGTCACTTTTCACCATATTAGAGTCACTTTGCACCTTATAAGAGTCACTTTCCACCATATATACAACAATTAACATGTTAACATCATATACATCCAGTTTGACATACTTTTACCACCTATTAATGCCATTTTCATACAAGTTAATTTATTCCACATTTTGGCTCTAATCAACCATGTAAGTCACTTTCACCATAATTAGAGTCCACTTTGCAACCCTAATAAGAGTCACTTTCCCCCACATTTGATACAATTAACATTTTAACATCATGTACATGCAATTAAACATCCTTTAACCACCTTTTGGTACCCCTTCCCTACAAGTCAATTTTGGGCCACATTTTGGCTCTAATCAATCATGTAAGTGACTTATCACCCATATTACAGTCACTTTGCAACCTTATAAGAGTCACTTGCCATCATATATCGGTACAATTACTTGTTAACATCATATACATCCAATTAGAAATCCTTTTACCACCTCTTAGTGCCACATTCATACAAGTCAATTTGGTCCACATTTTGGTTCTAATTAACCATGTAAGTCACTTTTCAACCATATTCGAGTCATTTTGCACCCTATATGAGTCACTTTCCACAATCTATTTGTATAATTACCATGTTAGCATCATATACATGCAATTTGACATCCTTTTACCACCTATTAATGCCACTTTCATACAAGTTAATTTTATTCCACATTTTGGTTCTAAATCAACCATGTAAGTCACTTTTCACCATATTAGAGTCACTTTGCACCCTATAAGAGTCACTTCCCCCATATATTGATACAATTAACATGTTAACATCATGTACATGCAATTAAACATCCTTTAACCACCTTTGGTACCCCTTTTCTACAAGTTAATTTTGGGCCACATTTTGGCTCTAAATCAATCATGTACGTGACTTATCACCATATTAGAGTCACTTTGCACCTTATAAGAGTCACTTGCCATCATATATTGGTATATACATCCAATTATAAATTCTTTTACCGCCTCTTAGTGCCACATTCATACAAGTCAATTTTGGTTCAAATTAACCATGTAAGTCACTTTTCACCATATTAGAGTCATTTGCACCCTATATGAGGTCACTTTCCCAGTATATATTTATACAATTAACATGTTAACATCATATATATCCGAATTCGCATCCTTTTACCACCTCTTAATTCCACTTTCATACAGGTCAATTTTGTTCCACATTTTGGTTCTAATCAACCATGTAAGTCACTTTTCACCATATTAGAGTCACTTTGCACCTTATAAGAGTCACTTTCCACCACATATACAACAATTAACATGGTAACATCATATACATTCAGTTCGACAACCTTTTACCACCTATTAATGCCACTTTCATACAAATTAATTTTATTCCACATTTTGGCTCTAATCAACCATGTAAGTCACTTTTCACCATATGAGAGTCACTTTGCACCCTATAAGAGTCACTTTCCCCATATATTTATACAATTAACATGTTAATCTCATTTACATGCAATCCTTTAACCACCTTTTGGCACCCCTTTCCTACAAGTCAATTTTTGGCCACATTTTGGCTCTAATCAATCATGTAAGTGACTTATCACCATATTAGAGTCACTTTACACCTTATAAGAGTCACTTGCCATCATATATTGGTACAATTAACATGTTAACATCATATACATCCAATTAAAAATCCTTTTACCACCTCTTAGTCCCACATTCATACAAGTCAATTTTGGTCCATATTTTGGTTCAAATTAACCATGTAAGTCACTTTCACCATCTTAGAGTCATTTTGCACCCTATATAAGTCACTTTCCACCATATATTTATACAATTAACATGTTAACATCATATACATCTGAATTGACATCCTTTTAACCACCTCTTAATTCCACTTTCATACAGGTCAATTTTGTTCCACATTTTGGTTCTAATCAACCATGTAAGTCACTTTTCACCATATTAGAGTCACTTTGCACCTTATAAGAGTCACTTTCCATCATATATACAAAAATTAACATGTTAACATCATATGCATCCAGTTTGACATCCTTTTACCACCTATTAATGCCATTTTCATACAAGTTAATTTTATTCCACATTTTGGCTCTAATCAAACATCACTTTTCACCATATTAGAGTCACTTTGCACCCTATAAGAGTCACTTTCCCCACATATTGATACAATTAACATGTTAACATCATGTACATGCAATTAAACATCCTTTAACCACCTTTTGGTACCCCTTCCCTACAAGTCAATTTTGGGCCACATTTTGGCTCTAATCAATCATGTAAGTGACTTATCACCATATTACAGTCACTTTGCACCTTATAAGAGTCACTTGCCATCATATATCGGTACAATTAACATGTTAACATCATATACATCCAATTAGAAATCCTTTTACCACCTCTTAGTGCCACATTCATACAAGTCAATTTTGGTCCACATTTTGGTTCTAATTAACCATGTAAGTCACTTTTCACCATATTCGAGTCATTTTGCACCCTATATGAGTCACTTTCCACAATCTATTTGTATAATAACATGTTAACATCATATACATGCAATTTGACATCCTTTTACCACCTATTAATGCCACTTTCATACAAGTTAATTTTATTCCACATTTTGGCTCTAATCAACCATGTAAGTCACTTTTCACCATATTAGAGTCACTTTGCACCCTATAAGAGTCACTTTCCCCATAGATTGATACAATTAACATGTTAACATCATGTACACGCAATTAAACATCCTTTAACCACCTTTTGGTACCCCTTTTCTACAAGTCAATTTTGGGCCACATTTTGGCTCTAATCAATCATGTAAGTGACTTATCACCATATTAGAGTCACTTTGCACCTTATAAGAGTCACTTGCCATCATATATTGGTACAATTAACATGTTAACATCATATACATCTAATTAGAAATCCTTTTACCACCTCTTAGTGCCACATTCATACAAGTCAATTTTGGTTCAAATTAACCATGTAAGTCACTTTTCACCATATTAGAGTCATTTGCACCCTATATGAGTCACTTTCCAGCATATATTTATAAAATTAACATGTTAACATCCTATATATCCGAATTCGCATCCTTTTACCACCTCTTAATTCCACTTTCATACAGGTCAATTTTGTTCCACATTTTGGTTCTAATCAACCATGTAAGTCACTTTTCACCATATTAGAGTCACTTTGCACCTTATAAGAGTCACTTTCCACCATATATACAACAATTAACATTTTAACATCATATACATCCAGTTTGACATACTTTTACCACCTCTTAATGCCATTTTCATACAAGTTAATTTCATTCCACATTTTGGCTCTAATCAACCATGTAAGTCACTTTTCACCATATTAGAGTCACTTTGCACCCAATAAGAGTCACTTTCCCCACATATTGATACAATTAACATTTTAACATCATGTACATGCAATTAAACATCCTTTAACCACCTTTTGGTACCCCTTCCCTACAAGTCAATTTTGGGCCACATTTTGGCTCTAATCAATCATGTAAGTGACTTATCACCATATTACAGTCACTTTGCACCTTATAAGAGTCACTTGCCATCATATATCGGTACAATTAACTTGTTAACATCATATACATCCAATTAGAAATCCTTTTACCACCTCTTAGTGCCACATTCATACAAGTCAATTTTGGTCCACATTTTGGTTCTAATTAACCATGTAAGTCACTTTTCACCATATTCGAGTCATTTTGCACCCTATATGAGTCACTTTCCACAACTATTTGTATAATTACCATGTTAACATCATATACATGCAATTTGACATCCTTTTACCACCTATTAATGCCACTTTCATACAAGTTAATTTTATTCCACATTTTGGTTCTAATCAACCATGTAAGTCACTTTTCACCATATTAGAGTCACTTTGCACCCTATAAGAGTCACTTTCCCCATATATTGATACAATTAACATGTTAACATCATGTACATGCAATTAAACATCCTTTAACCACCTTTTGGTACCCCTTCCCTACAAGTCAATTTGGGCCACATTTTGGCTCTAATCAATCATGTAAGTGACTTATCACCATATTACAGTCACTTTGCACCTTATAAGAGTCACTTGCCATCATATATCGGTACAATTAACATGTTAACATCATATACATCCAATTAGAAATCCTTTTACCACCTCTTAGTGCCACATTCATACAAGTCAATTTTGGTCCACATTTTGGTTCTAATTAACCATGTAAGTCAGTTTTCACCATATTCGAGTCATTTTGCACCCTATATGAGTCACTTTCCACAATCTATTTGTATAATTACCATGTTAACATCATATACATGCAATTTGACATCCTTTTACCACCTATTAATGCCACTTTCATACAAGTTAATTTTATTCCACATTTTGGCTCTAATCAACCATGTAAGTCACTTTTCACCATATTAGAGTCACTTTGCACCCTATAAGAGTCACTTTCCCCATAGATTGAAACAATTAACATGTTAACATCATGTACATGCAATTAAACATCCTTTAACCACCTTTTGGTACCCCTTTTCTACAAGTCAATTTTGGGCCACATTTTGGCTCTAATCAATCATGTAAGTGACTTATCACCATATTAGAGTCACTTTGCACCTTATAAGAGTCACTTGCCATCATATATTGGTACAATTAACATGTTAACATCATATACATCCAATTAGAAATCCTTTTACCACCTCTTAGTGCCACATTCATACAGTCAATTTGGTCCCATTTTGGTTCAAATTAACCATGTAAGTCACTTTTCCACCATATTAGAGTCATTTTGCACCCTATATGAGTCACTTTCCAGCATATATTTATACAATTAACATGTTAACATCATATACATCTGAATTCGACATCCTTTTACCACCTCTTAATTCCACTTTCATACAAGGTCAATTTTGTTCCACATTTGGTTCTAATCAACCATGTAAGTCACTTTCACCATATTAGAGTCACTTTGCACCTTATAAGAGTCACTTTCCACCATATATACAACAATTAACATGTTAACATCATATACATCCAGTTTGACATACTTTTACCACCTATTAATGCCATTTCATACAAGTTAATTTTATTCCACATTTTGGCTCTAATCAAACCATGTAAGTCACTTTTCACCATATTAGAGTCACTTTGCACCCTATAAGATCACTTTCCCCACATATTGATACAATTAACATTTTAACATCATGTACATGCAATTAAACATCCTTTAACCACCTTTTGGTACCCCTTCCCTACAAGTCAATTTTGGGCCACATTTTGGCTCTAATCAATCATGTAAGTGACTTATCACCATATTACAGTCACTTTGCACCTTATAAGAGTCACTTGCCATCATATATCGGTACAATTAACTTGTTAACATCATATACATCCAATTAGAAATCCTTTTACCACCTCTTAGTGCCACATTCATACAAGTCAATTTTGGTCCACATTTTGGTTCTAATTAACCATGTAAGTCACTTTTCACCATATTCGAGTCATTTTGCACCCTATATGAGTCACTTTCCACAATCTATTTGTATAATTACCATGTTAACATCATATACATGCAATTTGACATCCTTTTACCACCTATTAATGCCACTTTCATACAAGTTAATTTTATTCCACATTTTGGCTCTAATCAACCATGTAAGTCACTTTTCACCATATTAGAGTCACTTTGCACCCTATAAGAGTCACTTCCCCATATATTGATACAATTAACATGTTAACATCATGTACATGCAATTAAACATCCTTTAACCACCTTTTGGTACCCCTTTCTACAAGTCAATTTTGGGCCACATTTTGGCTCTAATCAATCATGTAAGTGACTTATCACCATATTAGAGTCACTTTACACCTTATAAGAGTCACTTGCCATCATATATTGGTACAATTAACATGTTAACATCATATACATCCAATTAGAAATCCTTTTACCACCTCTTAGTGCCACATTCATACAAGTCAATTTGGTCCACATTTTGGTTCAAATTAACCATGTAAGTCACTTTTCACCATATTAGAGTCATTTTGCACCCTATATGAGTCACTTTCCAGCATATATTTATAAAATTAACATGTTAACATCATATACATCTGAATTCGCATCCTTTTACCACCTCTTAATTCCACTTTCATACAGGTCAATTTTGTTCCACATTTTGGTTCTAATCAACCATGTAAGTCACTTTTCACCATATTAGAGTCACTTTGCACCTTATAAGAGTCACTTTCCACCATATATACAACAATTAACATGTTAACATCATATACATCCAGTTTGACATACTTTTACCACCTATTAATGCCATTTTCATACAAGTTAATTTTATTCCACATTTTGGCTCTAATCAACCATGTAAGTCACTTTTCACCATATTAGAGTCACTTTGCAGCCCTATAAGAGTCACTTTCCCCACATATTGATACAATTAACATTTTAACATCATGTACATGCAATTAAACATCCTTTAACCACCTTTTGGTACCCCTTCCCTACAAGTCAATTTTGGGCCACATTTTGGCTCTAATCAATCATGTAAGTGACTTATCACCATATTACAGTCACTTTGCACCTTATAAGAGTCACTTGCCATCATATATCGGTACAATTAACTTGTTAACATCATATACATCCAATTAGAAATCCTTTTACCACCTCTTAGTGCCACATTCATACAAGTCAATTTTGGTCCACATTTTGGTTCTAATTAACCATGTAAGTCACTTTTCACCATATTCGAGTCATTTTGCACCCTATATGAGTCACTTTCCACAATCTATTTGTATAATTACCATGTTAACATCATATACATGCAATTTGACATCCTTTTACCACCTATTAATGCCACTTTCATACAAGTTAATTTTATTCCACATTTTGGTTCTAATCAACCATGTAAGTCACTTTTCACCATATTAGAGTCACTTTGCACCCTATAAGAGTCACTTTCCCCATATATTGATACAATTAACATGTTAACATCATGTACATGCAATTAAACATCCTTTAACCACCTTTTGGTACCCCTTCCCTACAAGTCAATTTTGGGCCACATTTTGGCTCTAATCAATCATGTAAGTGACTTATCACCATATTACAGTCACTTTGCACCTTATAAGAGTCACTTGCCATCATATATCGGTACAATTAACATGTTAACATCATATACATCCAATTAGAAATCCTTTTACCACCTCTTAGTGCCACATTCATACAAGTCAATTTTGGTCCACATTTTGGTTCTAATTAACCATGTAAGTCACTTTTCACCATATTCGAGTCATTTTGCACCCTATATGAGTCACTTTCCACAATCTATTTGTATAATTACCATGTTAACATCATATACATGCAATTTGACATCCTTTTACCACCTATTAATGCCACTTTCATACAAGTTAATTTTATTCCACATTTTGGCTCTAATCAACCATGTAAGTCACTTTTCACCATATTAGAGTCACTTTGCACCCTATAAGAGTCACTTTCCCCATATA
The DNA here is from genome assembly GCF_009905375.1 of Apium graveolens. Lineage (NCBI taxonomy): Eukaryota > Viridiplantae > Streptophyta > Magnoliopsida > Apiales > Apiaceae > Apium > Apium graveolens. Next base: position 290,212 of record NW_027418504.1, on the reverse strand, counting down.
TTGATACAATTAACATGTTAACATCATGTACATGCAATTAAACATCCTTTAACCACCTTTTGGTACCCCTTTCTACAAGTCAATTTTGGGCCACATTTTGGCTCTAATCAATCATGTAAGTGACTTATCACCATATTAGAGTCACTTTGCACCTTATAAGAGTCACTTGCCATCATATATTGGTACAATTAACATGTTAACATCATATACATCCAATTAGAAATCCTTTTACCACCTCTTAGTGCCACATTCATACAAGTCAATTTTGGTTCAAATTAACCATGTAAGTCACTTTTCACCATATTAGAGTCATTTTGCACCCTATATGAGTCACTTTCCAGCATATATTTATAAAATTAACATGTTAACATCATATATATCCGAATTCGCATCCTTTTACCACCTCTTAATTCCACTTTCATACAGGTCAATTTTGTTCCACATTTTGGTTCTAATCAACCATGTAAGTCACTTTTCACCATATTAGAGTCACTTTGCACCTTATAAGAGTCACTTTCCACCATATATACAACAATTAACATGTTAACATCATATACATCCAGTTTGACATACTTTTACCACCTATTAATGCCATTTTCATACAAGTTAATTTTATTCCACATTTTGGCTCTAATCAACCATGTAAGTCACTTTTCACCATATTAGAGTCACTTTGCACCCTATAAGAGTCACTTTCCCCACATATTGATACAATTAACATTTTAACATCATGTACATGCAATTAAACATCCTTTAACCACCTTTTGGTACCCCTTCCCTACAAGTCAATTTTGGGCCACATTTTGGCTCTAATCAATCATGTAAGTGACTTATCACCATATTACAGTCACTTTGCACCTTATAAGAGTCACTTGCCATCATATATCGGTACAATTAACTTGTTAACATCATATACATCCAATTAGAAATCCTTTTACCACCTCTTAGTGCCACATTCATACAAGTCAATTTTGGTCCACATTTTGGTTCTAATTAACCATGTAAGTCACTTTTCACCATATTCGAGTCATTTGCACCCTATATGAGTCACTTTCCACAATCTATTTGTATAATTACCATGTTAACATCATATACATGCAATTTGACATCCTTTTACCACCTATTAATGCCACTTTCATACAAGTTAATTTTATTCCACATTTTGGTTCTAATCAACCATGTAAGTCACTTTTTCACCATATTAGAGTCACTTTGCACCCTATAAGAGTCACTTTCCCCATATATTGATACAATTAACATGTTAACATCATGTACATGCAATTAAACATCCTTTAACCACCTTTTGGTACCCCTTCCCTACAAGTCAATTTTGGGCCACATTTTGGCTCTAATCAATCATGTAAGTGACTTATCACCATATTACAGTCACTTTGCACCTTATAAGAGTCACTTGCCATCATATATCGGTACAATTAACATGTTAACATCATATACATCCAATTAGAAATCCTTTACCACCTCTTAGTGCCACATTCATACAAGTCAATTTTGGTCCACATTTTGGTTCTAATTAACCATGTAAGTCACTTTTCACCATATTCGAGTCATTTTGCACCCTATATGAGTCACTTTCCACAATCTATTTGTATAATTACCATGTTAACATCATATACATGCAATTTGACATCCTTTTACCACCTATTAATGCCACTTTCATACAAGTTAATTTTATTCCACATTTTGGCTCTAATCAACCATGTAAGTCACTTTTCACCATATTAGAGTCACTTTGCACCCTATAAGAGTCACTTTCCCCATATATTGATACAATTAACTTGTTAACATCATGTACATGCAATTAAACATCCTTTAACCACCTTTTGGTACCCCTTTCCTACAAATCAATTTTGGGCCACATTTTGGCTCTAATCAATCATGTAAGTGACTTATCACCATATTAGAGTCACTTTACACCTTATAAGAGTCACTTGCCATCATATATTGGTACAATTAACATGTTAACATCATATACATCCAATTAGAAATCCTTTTACCACCTCTTAGTGCCACATTCATACAAGTCAATTTTGGTCCACATTTTGGTTCAAATTAACCATGTAAGTCACTTTTCACCATCTTAGAGTCATTTTGCACCCTATATAAGTCACTTTTCACCATATATTTATACAATTAACATGTTAACATCATATACATCTGAATTGACATCCTTTTACCACCTCTTAATTCCACTTTCATACAAGGTCAATTTTGTTCCACATTTTGGGTTCTAATCAACCATGTAAGTCACTTTTCACCATATTAGAGTCACTTTGCACCTTATAAGAGTCACTTTCCACCATATATACAACAATTAACATGTTAACATCATATACATCCAGTTTGACATACTTTTACCACCTATTAATGCCATTTTCATACAAGTTAATTTTATTCCACATTTTGGCTCTAATCAACCATGTAAGTCACTTTTCACCATATTAGAGTCACTTTGCACCCTATAAGAGTCACTTTCCCCACATATTGATACAATTAACATTTTAACATCATGTACATGCAATTAAACATCCTTTAACCACCTTTTGGTACCCCTTCCCTACAAGTCAATTTTGGGCCACATTTTGGCTCTAATCAATCATGTAAGTGACTTATCACCATATTACAGTCACTTTGCACCTTATAAGAGTCACTTGCCATCATATATCGGTACAATTAACTTGTTAACATCATATACATCCAATTAGAAATCCTTTTACCACCTCTTAGTGCCACATTCATACAAGTCAATTTTGGTCCACATTTTGGTTCTAATTAACCATGTAAGTCACTTTTCACCATATTCGAGTCATTTTGCACCCTATATGAGTCACTTTCCACAATCTATTTGTATAATTACCATGTTAACATCATATACATGCAATTTGACATCCTTTTACCACCTATTAATGCCACTTTCATACAAGTTAATTTTATTCCACATTTTGGTTCTAATCAACCATGTAAGTCACTTTTCACCATATTAGAGTCACTTTGCACCCTATAAGAGTCACTTTCCCCATATATTGATACAATTAACATGTTAACATCATGTACATGCAATTAAACATCCTTTAACCACCTTTTGGTACCCCTTCCCTACAAGTCAATTTTGGGCCACATTTTGGCTCTAATCAATCATGTAAGTGACTTATCACCATATTACAGTCACTTTGCACCTTATAAGAGTCACTTGCCATCATATATCGGTACAATTAACATGTTAACATCATATACATCCAATTAGAAATCCTTTTACCACCTCTTAGTGCCACATTCATACAAGTCAATTTTGGTCCACATTTTGGTTCTAATTAACCATGTAAGTCACTTTTCACCATATTCGAGTCATTTTGCACCCTATATGAAGTCACTTTCCACAATCTATTTGTATAATTACCATGTTAACATCATATACATGCAATTTGACATCCTTTTACCACCTATTAATGCCACTTTCATACAAGTTAATTTTATTCCACATTTTGGCTCTAATCAACCATGTAAGTCACTTTTCACCATATTAGAGTCACTTTGCACCCTATAAGAGTCACTTTCCCCATATATTGATACAATTAACTTGTTAACATCATGTACATGCAATTAAACATCCTTTAACCACCTTTTGGTACCCCTTTCCTACAAATCAATTTTGGGCCACATTTTGGCTCTAATCAATCATGTAAGTGACTTATCACCATATTAGAGTCACTTTACACCTTATAAGAGTCACTTGCCATCATATATTGGTACAATTAACATGTTAACATCATATACATCCAATTAGAAATCCTTTTACCACCTCTTAGTGCCACATTCATACAAGTCAATTTTGGTCCACATTTTGGTTCAAATTAACCATGTAAGTCACTTTCACCATCTTAGAGTCATTTTGCACCCTATATAAGTCACTTTTCACCATATATTTATACAATTAACATGTTAACATCATATACATCTGAATTGACATCCTTTTACCACCTCTTAATTCCACTTTCATACAAGTCAATTTTGTTCCACATTTTGGTTCAAATCAACCATGTAAGTCACTTTTCACCATATTAGAGTCACTTTGCACCTTATAAGAGTCACTTTCCACCATATATACAACAATTAACATGTTAACATCATATACATCCAGTTTGACATACTTTTACCACCTATTAATGCCATTTTCATACAAGTTAATTTTATTCCACATTTTGGCTCTAATCAACCATGTAAGTCACTTTTCACCATATTAGAGTCACTTTGCACCCTATAAGAGTCACTTTCCCCACATATTGATACAATTAACATTTTAACATCATGTACATGCAATTAAACATCCTTTAACCACCTTTTGGTACCCCTTCCCTACAAGTCAATTTTGGGCCACATTTTGGCTCTAATCAATCATGTAAGTGACTTATCACCATATTACAGTCACTTTGCACCTTATAAGAGTCACTTTCCATCATATATCGGTACAATTAACTTGTTAACATCATATACATCCAATTAGAAATCCTTTTACCACCTCTTAGTGCCACATTCATACAAGTCAATTTTGGTCCACATTTTGGTTCTAATTAACCATGTAAGTCACTTTTCACCATATTCGAGTCATTTTGCACCCTATATGAGTCACTTTCCACAATCTATTTGTATAATTACCATGTTAACATCATATACATGCAATTTGACATCCTTTTACCACCTATTAATGCCACTTTCATACAAGTTAATTTTATTCCACATTTTGGTTCTAATAAACCATGTAAGTCATTTTTCACCATATTAGAGTCACTTTGCACCCTATAAGAGTCACTTTCCCCATATATTGATACAATTAACATGTTAACATCATGTACATGCAATTAAACATCCTTTAACCACCTTTTGGTACCCCTTTTCTACAAGTCAATTTTGGGCCACATTTTGGCTCTAATCAATCATGTAAGTGACTTATCACCATATTAGAGTCACTTTGCACCTTATAAGAGTCACTTGCCATCATATATTGGTATATACATCCAATTAGAAATCCTTTTACCACCTCTTAGTGCCACATTCATACAAGTCAATTTTGGTTCAAATTAACCATGTAAGTCACTTTTCACCATATTAGAGTCATTTTGCACCCTATATGAGTCACTTTCCAGTATATATTTATACAATTAACATGTTAACATCATATATATCCGAATTCGCATCCTTTTACCACCTCTTAATTCCACTTTCATACAGGTCAATTTTGTTCCACATTTTGGTTCTAATCAACCATGTAAGTCACTTTTCACCATATTAGAGTCACTTTGCACCTTATAAGAGTCACTTTCCACCACATATACAACAATTAACATGGTAACATCATATACATTCAGTTTGACAACCTTTTACCACCTATTAATGCCACTTTCATACAAATTAATTTTATTCCACATTTTGGCTCTAATCAACATAAGTCACTTTTCACCATATTAGAGTCACTTTGCACCCTATAAGAGTCACTTTTCCCACATATTGATACAATTAACATGTTAACATCATGCACATGCAATTAAACATCCTTTAACCACCTTTTGGTACCCCTTCCGTACAAGTGTATTTTGGGCCACATTTTGGCTCTAATCAATCATGTAAGTGACTTATCACCATATTAGAGTCACTTTGCACCTTATAAGAGTCACTTGCCATCATATATTGGTATACATTAACATATACATCCAATTAGAAATCCTTTTACCACCTCTTAGTGCCACATTCATACAAGTCAATTTTGGTTCAAATTAACCATGTAAGTCACTTTTCACCATCTTAGAGTCATTTTGCACCCTATATAAGTCACTTTCCACCATATATTTATACAATTAACATGTTAACATCATATACATCTGAATTGACATCCTTTTACCACCTCTTAATTCCACTTTCATACAGGTCAATTTTGTTCCACATTTTGGTTCTAATCAACCATGTAAGTCACTTTTCACCATATTAGAGTCACTTTGCACCTTATAAGAGTCACTTTCCATCATATATACAACAATTAACATGTTAACATCATATACATCCAGTTTGACATCCTTTTACCACCTATTAATGCCATTTTCATACAAGTTAATTTTATTCCACATTTTGGCTCTAATCAAACATCACTTTTCACCATATTAGAGTCACTTTGCACCCTATAAGAGTCACTTTACCCACATATTGATACAATTAACATGTTAACATCATGTACATGCAATTAAATATCCTTTAACCACCTTTTGGTACCCCTTCCCTACAAGTCAATTTTGGGCCACATTTTGGCTCTAATCAATCATGTAAGTGACTTAACACCATATTACAGTCACTTTGCACCTTATAAGAGTCACTTGCCATCATATATCGGTACAATTAACATGTTAACATCATATACATCCAATTAGAAATCCTTTTACCACCTCTTAGTGCCACATTCATACAAGTCAATTTTGGTCCACATTTTGGTTCTAATTAACCATGTAAGTCACTTTTCACCATATTCGAGTCATTTTGCACCCTATATGAGTCACTTTCCACAATCTATTTGTATAATTACCATGTTAACATCATATACATGCAATTTGACATCCTTTTACCACCTATTAATGCCACTTTCATACAAGTTAATTTTATTCCACATTTTGGCTCTAATCAACCATGTAAGTCACTTTTCACCATATTAGAGTCACTTTGCACCCTATAAGAGTCACTTTCCCCATATATTGATACAATTAACATGTTAACATCATGTACATGCAATTAAACATCCTTTAACCACCTTTTGGTACCCCTTTACTACAAGTCAATTTTGGGCCACATTTTGGCTCTAATCAATCATGTAAGTGACTTATCACCATATTAGAGTCACTTTGCACCTTATAAGAGTCACTTGCCATCATATATTGGTACAATTAACATGTTAACATCATATACATCCAATTAGAAATCCTTTTACCACCTCTTAGTGCCACATTCATACAAGTCAATTTTGGTTCAAATTAACCATGTAAGTCACTTTTCACCATATTAGAGTCATTTTGCACCCTATATGAGTCACTTTCCAGCATATATTTATAAAATTAACATGTTAACATCATATATATCCGAATTCGCATCCTTTTACCACCTCTTAATTCTACTTTCATACAGGTCAATTTTGTTCCACATTTTGGTTCTAATCAACCATGTAAGTCACTTTTCACCATATTAGAGTCACTTTGCACCTTATAAGAGTCACTTTCCACCACATATACAACAATTAACATGTTAACATCATATACATTCAGTTTGACAACCTTTTACCACCTATTAATGCCACTTTCATACAAATTAATTTTATTCCACATTTTGGCTCTAATCAACCATGTAAGTCACTTTTCACCATATGAGAGTCACTTTGCACCCTATAAGAGTCACTTTCCCCATATATTTATACAATTAACATGTTAATATCATGTACATGCAATTAAACATCCTTTAACCACCTTTTGGCACCCCTTTCCTACAAGTCAATTTTGGGCCACATTTTGGCTCTAATCAATCATGCAAGTGACTTATCACCATATTAGAGTCACTTTACACCTTATAAGAGTCACTTGCCATCATGTAATGGTACAATTAACATGTTAACATCATATACATCCAATTAGAAATCCTTTTACCACCTCTTAGTGCCACATTCATACAAGTCAATTTTGGTCCACATTTTGGTTCAAATTAACCATGTAAGTCACTTTTCACCATCTTAGAGTCATTTTGCACCCTATATAAGTCACTTTCCACCATATATTTATACAATTAACATGTTAACATCATATACATCTGAATTGACATCCTTTTACCACCTCTTAATTCCACTTTCATACATGTCAATTTTGTTCACATTTTGGTTCTAATCAACCATGTAAGTCACTTTTCACCATATTAGAGTCACTTTGCACCTTATAAGAGTCACTTTCCACCATATATACAACAATTAACATGTTAACATCATATACATCCAGTTTGACATCCTTTTACCACCTTTAATGCCATTTTCATACAAGTTAATTTTATTCCACATTTTGTCTCTAATCAAACATCACTTTTCACCATATTAGAGTCACTTTGCACCCTATAAGAGTCACTTTCCCCACATATTGATATAATTAACATGTTAACATCATGTACATGCAATTAAACATCCTTTAACCACCTTTTGGTACCCCTTCCCTACAAGTCAATTTTGGGCCACATTTTGGCTCTAATCAATCATGTAAGTGACTTATCACCATATTAGAGTCACTTTGCACCTTATAAGAGTCACTTGCTATCATATATTGGTACAATTAACATGTTAACATCATATACATCCAATAAGAAATCCTTTTACCACCTCTTAGTGCCACATTCATACAAGTCAATTTTGGTTCAAATTAACCATGTAAGTCACTTTTCACCATATTAGAGTCATTTTGCACCCTATATGAGTCACTTTCCAGCATATATTTATAAAATTTACATGTTAACATCATATATATCCGAATTCGCATCCTTTTACCACCTCTTAATTCCACTTTCATACAGGTCAATTTTGTTCCACATTTTGGTTCTAATCAACCATGTAAGTCACTTTTCACCATATTAGAGTCACTTTGCACCTTATAAGAGTCACTTTCCACCACATATACAACAATTAACATGTTAACATCATATACATTCAGTTTGACAACCTTTTACCACCTATTAATGCCACTTTCATAAAAATTAATTTTATTCCACATTTTGGCTCTAATCAACCATGTAAGTCACTTTTCACCATATGAGAGTCACTTTGCACCCTATAAGAGTCACTTTCCCCATATATTTATACAATTAACATGTTAATATCATGTACATGCAATTAAACATCCTTTAACCACCTTTTGGCACCTCTTTCCTACAAGTCAATTTTGGGCCACATTTTGGCTCTAATCAATCATGTAAGTGACTTATCACCATATTAGAGTCACTTTACACCTTATAAGAGTCACTTGCCATCATATATTGGTACAATTAACATGTTAACATCATATACATCCAATTAGAAATCCTTTTACCACCTCTTAGTGCCACATTCATACAAGTCAATTTTGGTCCACATTTTGGTTCAAATTAACCATGTAAGTCACTTTTCACCATCTTAGAGTCATTTTGCACCCTATATAAGTCACTTTCCACCATATATTTATACAATTAACATGTTAACATCATATACATCTGAATTGACATCCTTTTACCACCTCTTAATTCCACTTTCATACAGGTCAATTTTGTTCCACATTTTGGTTCTAATCAACCATGTAAGTCACTTTTCACCATATTAGAGTCACTTTGCACCTTATAAGAGTCACTTTCCACCATATATACAACAATTAACATGTTAACATCATATACATCCAGTTTGACATCCTTTTACCACCTATTAATGCCATTTTCATACAAGTTAATTTTATTCCACATTTTGGCTCTAATCAAACATCACTTTTCACCATATTAGAGTCACTTTGCACCCTATAAGAGTCACTTTACCCACATATTGATACAATTAACATGTTAACATCATGTACATGCAATTAAATATCCTTTAACCACCTTTTGGTACCCCTTCCCTACAAGTCAATTTTGGGCCACATTTTGGCTCTAATCAATCATGTAAGTGACTTAACACCATATTACAGTCACTTTGCACCTTATAAGAGTCACTTGCCATCATATATCGGTACAATTAACATGTTAACATCATATACATCCAATTAGAAATCCTTTTACCACCTCTTAGTGCCACATTCATACAAGTCAATTTTGGTCCACATTTTGGTTCTAATTAACCATGTAAGTCACTTTTCACCATATTCGAGTCATTTTGCACCCTATATGAGTCACTTTCCACAATCTATTTGTATAATTACCATTTTAACATCATATACATGCAATTTGACATCCTTTTACCACCTATTAATGCCATTTCATACAAGTTAATTTTATTCCACATTTTGGCTCTAATCAACCATGTAAGTCACTTTTCACCATATTAGAGTCACTTTGCACCCTATAAGAGTCACTTTCCCCATATATTGATACAATTAACATGTTAACATCATGTACATGCAATTAAACATCCTTTAACCACCTTTTGGTACCCCTTTCCTACAAGTCAATTTTGGGCCACATTTTGGCTCTAATCAATCATGTAAGTGACTTATCACCATATTAGAGTCACTTTGCACCTTATAAGAGTCACTTGCCATCATATATTGGTACAATTAACATGTTAACATCATATACATCCAATTAGAAATCCTTTTACCACCTCTTAGTGCCACATTCATACTAAGTCAATTTTGGTTCAAATTAACCATGTAAGTCACTTTTCACCATATTAGAGTCATTTTGCACCCTATATGAGTCACTTTCCAGCATATATTTATAAAATTAACATGTTAACATCATATATATCCGAATTCGCATCCTTTTACCACCTCTTAATTCTACTTTCATACAGGTCAATTTTGTTCCACATTTGCTTCTAATCAACCATGTAAGTCACTTTTCACCATATTAGAGTCACTTTGCACCTTATAAGAGTCACTTTCCACCACATATACAACAATTAACATGTTAACATCATATACATTCAGTTTGACAACCTTTTACCACCTATTAATGCCACTTTCATACAAATTAATTTTATTCCACATTTTGGCTCTAATCAACCATGTAAGTCACTTTTCACCATATGAGAGTCACTTTGCACCCTATAAGAGTCACTTTCCCCATATATTTATACAATTAACATGTTAATATCATGTACATGCAATTAAACATCCTTTAACCACTTTTGGCACCCCTTTCCTACAAGTCAATTTGGGCCACATTTTCGCTCTAATCAATCATGTAAGTGACTTATCACCATATTAGAGTCACTTTGCACCTTATAAGAGTCACTTGCTATCATATATTGGTACAATTAACATGTTAACATCATATACATCCAATAAGAAATCCTTTTACCACCTCCTAGTGCCACATTCATACAAGTCAATTTTGGTTCAAATTAACCATGTAAGTCACTTTTCACCATATTAGAGTCATTTTGCACCCTATATGAGTCACTTTCCAGCATATATTTATAAAATTAACATGTTAACATCATATATATCCGAATTCGCATCCTTTTACCACCTCTTAATTCCACTTTCATACAGGTCAATTTTGTTCCACATTTTGGTTCTAATCAACCATGTAAGTCACTTTTCACCATATTAGAGTCACTTTGCACCTTATAAGAGTCACTTTCCACCACATATACAACAATTAACATGTTAACATCATATACATTCAGTTTGACAACCTTTTACCACCTATTAATGCCACTTTCATACAAATTAATTTTATTCCACATTTTGGCTCTAATCAACCATGTAAGTCACTTTTCACCATATGAGAGTCACTTTGCACCCTATAAGAGTCACTTTCCCCATATATTTATACAATTAACATGTTAATATCATGTACATGCAATTAAACATCCTTTAACCACCTTTTGGCACCCTCTTTCCTACAAGTCAATTTTGGGCCACATTTTAGCTCTAATCAATCATGTAAGTGACTTATCACCATATTAGAGTCACTTTACACCTTATAAGAGTCACTTGCCATCATATATTGGTACAATTAACATGTTAACATCATATACATCCAATTAGAAATCCTTTTACCACCTCTTAGTGCCACATTCATACAAGTCAATTTTGGTCCACATTTTGGTTCAAATTAACCATGTAAGTCACTTTTCACCATCTTAGAGTCATTTTGCACCCTATATAAGTCACTTTCCACCATATATTTATACAATTAACATGTTAACATCATATACATCTGAATTGACATCCTTTTACCACCTCTTAATTCCACTTTCATACAGGTCAATTTTGTTCCACATTTTGGTTCTAATCAACCATGTAAGTCACTTTTCACCATATTAGAGTCACTTTGCACCTTATAAGAGTCACTTTCCACCATATATACAACAATTAACATGTTAACATCATATACATCCAGTTTGACATCCTTTTACCACCTATTAATGCCATTTTCATACAAGTTAATTTTATTCCACATTTTGGCTCTAATCAAACATCACTTATCACCATATTAGAGTCACTTTGCACCCTATAAGAGTCACTTTCGCCACATATTGATACAATTAACATGTTAACATCATGTACATGCAATTAAACATCCTTTAACCACCTTTTGGTACCCATTCCCTATAAGTCAATTTTGGGCCACATTTTGGCTCTAATCAATCATGTAAGTGACTTATCACCATATTACAGTCACTTTGCACCTTATAAGAGTCACTTGCCATCATATATCGGTACAATTAACATGTTAACATCATATACATCCAATTAGAAATCCTTTTACCACCTCTTAGTGCCACATTCATACAAGTCAATTTTGGTCCACATTTTGGTTCTAATTAACCATGTAAGTCACTTTTCACCATATTCGAGTCATTTTGCACCCTATATGAGTCACTTTCCACAATCTATTTGTATAATTACCATGTTAACATCATATACATGCAATTTGACATCCTTTTACCACCTATTAATGCCACTTTCATACAAGTTAATTTTATTCCACATTTTGGCTCTAATCAACCATGTAAGTCACTTTTCACCATATTAGAGTCACTTTGCACCCTATAGAGTCACTTTCCCCATATATTGATACAATTAACATGTTAACATCATGTACATGCAATTAAACATCCTTTAACAACCTTTTGGTACCCCTTTCCTACAAGTCAATTTTGGGCCACATTTTGGCTCTAATCAATCATGTAAGTGACTTATCACCATATTAGAGTCACTTTGCACCTTATAAGAGTAACTTGCCATCGTATATTGGTACAATTAACATGTTAACATCATATACATCCAATTAGAAATCCTTTTATCACCTCTTAGTGCCACATTCATACAAGTTAATTTGGGTTCAAATTAACCATGTAAGTCACTTTTCACCATATTAGAGTCATTTTGCACCCTATATGAGTCACTTTCCAGCATATATTTATAAAATTAACATGTTAACATCATATATATCCGAATTCGCATCCTTTTACCACCTCTTAATTCCACTTTCATACAGGTCAATTTTGTTCCACATTTTGGTTCTAATCAACCATGTAAGTCACTTTTCACTATATTAGAGTCACTTTGCACCTTATAAGAGTCACTTTCCACCACATATACAACAATTAACATGTTAACATCATATACATTCAGTTTGACAACCTTTTACCACCTATTAATGCCACTTTCATACAATTAATTTTATTCCACATTTTGGCTCTAATCAACCATGTAAGTCACTTTTCACCATATCAGAGTCACTTTGCACCCTATAAGAGTCACTTTCCCCATATATTTATACAATTAACATGTTAATATCATGTACATGCAATTAAACATCCTTTAACCACCTTTTGGCACCCCTTCCTACAAGTCAATTTTGGGCCACATTTTGGGTCTAATCAATCATGTAAGTGACTTATCACCATATTAGAGTCACTTTACACCTTATAAGAGTCACTTGCCATCATATATTGGTACAATTAACATGTTAACATCATATACATCCAATTAGAAATCCTTTTACCACCTCTTAGTGGCACATTCATACAAGTCAATTTTGGTCCACATTTTGGTTCAAATTAACCATGTAAGTCACTTTTCACCATCTTAGAGTCATTTTGCACCCTATATAAGACACTTTCCACCATATATTTATACAATTAACATGTTAACATCATATACATCTGAATTGAAATCCTTTTACCACCTCTTAATTCCACTTCATACAGGTCAATTTTGTTCCACATTTTGGTTCTAATCAACCATGTAAGTCACTTTTCACCATATTAGAGTCACTTTGCACCTTATAAGAATCACTTTCCACCATATATACAACAATTAACATGTTAACATCATATACATCCAGTTTGAAATCCTTTTACCACCTATTAATGGCATTTTCATACAAGTTAATTTTATTCCACATTTTGGCTCTAATCAACCATGTAAGTCACTTTTCACCATATTTGAGTCACTTTGCACCCGATAAGAGTCACTTTCCCCACATATTGATACAATTAACATGTTAACATCATGTACATGCAATTAAACATCCTTTAACCACCTTTTGGTACCCCTTCCCTACAAGTCAATTTTGGGCCACATTTTGGCTCTAATCAATCAAGTGACTTATCACCATATTACAGTCACTTTGCACCTTATAAGGAGTCACTTGCCATCATATATCGGTACAATTAACATGTTAACATCATATACATCCAATTAGAAATCCTTTTACCACCTCTTAGTGCCACATTCATACAAGTCAATTTTGGTCCACATTTTGGTTCTAATTAACCATGTAAGTCACTTTTCACCATATTCGAGTCATTTTGCACCCTATATGAGTCACTTTCCACAATCTATTTGTATAATTACCATGTTAACATCATATACATGCAATTTGGCATCCTTTTACCACTTATTAATGCCACTTTCATACAAGTTAATTTTATTCCACATTTTGGCTCTAATCAACCATGTAAGTCACTTTTCACCATATTAGAGTCACTTTGCACCCTATAAGAGTCACTTTCCCAATATTGATACAATTAACATGTTAACATCATGTACATGCAATTAAACATCCTTTAACCACCTTTTGGTACCCCTTTCCTACAAGTCAATTTTGGGCCACATTTTGGCTCTAATCAATCATGTAAGTGACTTATCACCATATTAGAGTCACTTTGCACCTTATAAGAGTCACTTGCCATCGTATATTTGTACAATTAACATGTTAACGTCATATACATCCAATTAGAAATCCTTTTACCACCTTTTAGTGCCACATTCATACAAGTCAATTTTCGTTCAAATTAACCATGTAAGTCACTTTTCACCATATTAGAGTCATTTTGCACCCTGTATGAGTCACTTTCCAGCATATATTTATACAATTAACATGTTAACATCATATATATCCGAATTCGCATCCTTTTACCACCTCTTAATTCCATTTTCATACAGGTCAATTTTGTTCCACATTTTGGTTCTAATCAACCATGTAAGTCACTTTTCACCATATTAGAGTCACTTTGCACCTTATAAGAGTCACTTTCCACCATATATACAACAATTAACATGTTAACATCATATACATTCAGTTTGACAACCTTTTACCACTCTATTAATGCCACTTTCATACAAATTAATTTTATTCCACATTTTGGCACTAATCAACCATGTAAGTCATTTTTCACGATATGAGAGTCACTTTGCACCCTATAAAAGTCACTTTCCCCATATATTTATACAATTAACATGTTAATATCATGTACATGCAATTAAACATCCTTTAACCACCTTTTGGCACCCATTTCCTACAAGTCAATTTTGGGCCACATTTTGGCTCTAATCAATCATGTAAGTGACTTATCACCATATTAGAGTCACTTTACACCTTATAAGAGTCACTTGCCATCATATATTGGTACAATTAACATGTTAACATCATATACATCCAATTAGAAATCCTTTTACCACCTCTTAGTGCACATTCATACAAGTCAATTTTGGTCCACATTTTGGTTCAAATTAACCATGTAAGTCACTTTTCACCATCTTAGAGTCATTTTGCACCCTATATAAGTCACTTTCCACCATATATTTATACAATTAACATGTTAACATCATATACATCTGAATTGAGATCCTTTTACCACCTCTTAATTCTACTTTCATACAGGTCAATTTTGTTCCACATTTTGGGTTCTAATCAACCATGTAAGTCACTTTTCACCATATTAGAGTCACTTTGCACCTTATAAGAATACTTTCCACCATATATACAACAATTAACATGTTAACATCATATACATCCAGTTTGACATCCTTTTACCACCTATTAATGCCAATTTCATACAAGTTAATTTTATTCCACATTTTGGCTCTAATCAACCATGTAAGTCACTTTTCACCATATTAGAGTCACTTTGCACCCGATAAGAGTCACTTTCCCCACATATTGATACAATTAACATGTTAACATCATGTACATGCAATTAAACATCCTTTAACCACCTTTTGGTACCCCTTCCCTACAAGTCAATTTTGGGCCACATTTTGGCTCTAATCAATCATGTATGTGACTTATCACCATATTACAGTCACTTTGCACCTTATAAGAGTCACTTGCCATCATATATCGGTACAATTAACATGTTAACATCATATACATCCAATTAGAAATCCTTTTACCACCTCTTAGTGCCACATTCATACAAGTCAATTTTGGTCCACATTTTGGTTCTAATTAACCATGTAAGTCACTTTTCACCATATTCGAGTCATTTTGCACCCTATATGAGTCACTTTCCACAATCTATTTGTATAATTACCATGTTAACATCATATACATGCAATTTGACATCCTTTTACCACGTATTAATGCCACTTTCATACAAATTAATTTTATTCCACATTTTGGCTCTAATCAACCATGTAAGTCACTTTTCACGATATGAGAGTCACTTTGCACCCTATAAAAGTCACTTTCCCCATATATTTATACAATTAACATGTTAATATCATGTACATGCAATTAAACATCCTTTAACCACCTTTTGGCACCCATTTCCTACAAGTCAATTTTGGGCCACATTTTGGCTCTAATCAATCATGCAAGTGACTTATCACCATATTAGAGTCACTTTACACCTTATAAGAGTCACTTGCCATCATGTAATGGTACAATTAACATGTTAACATCATATACATCCAATTAGAAATCCTTTTACCACCTCTTAGTGCCACATTCATACAAGTCAATTTTGGTCCACATTTTGGTTCAAATTAACCATGTAAGTCACTTTTCACCATCTTAGAGTCATTTTGCACCTATATAAGTCACTTTCCACCATATATTTATACAATTAACATGTTAACATCATATATATCCGAATTCGCATCCTTTTACCACCTCTTAATTCCACTTTCATACAGGTCAATTTTGTTTCACATATTGGTTCTAATCAACCATGTAAGTCACTTTTCACCATATTAGAGTCACTTTGCACCTTATAAGAGTCACTTTCCACCAATATACAACAATTAACATGTTAACATCATATACATCCAGTTTGACATCCTTTTACCACCTATTAATGCCATTTTCATACAAGTTAATTTTATTTCACATTTTGGCTCTAATCAACCATGTAAGTCACTTTTCACAATATTAGAGTCATTTTTGCTCACTATAAGAGTCACTTTCCCCACTATTGATACAATTAACATGTTAACATCATGTACATGCAATTAAACATCCTTTAACCACCTTTTGGTACCCCTTTCCTACAAGTCAATTTTGGGCCACATTTGGCTCTAATCAATCATGTAAGTGACTTATCACCATATTACAGTCACTTTGCACCTTATAAGAGTCACTTGCCATCATATATCGGTTACAATTAACATGTTAATATCATATACATCCAATTATAAATCCTTTTACCACCTCTTAGTGCCACATTTCATACAAGTCAATTTTGGGTCCACATTTGGTTCAAATTAACCATGTAAGTCACTTTTCACCATATTAGAGACATTTGCACCCTATATGAGTCACTTTCAAGCATATATTTATACAATTAACTTGTTAACATCATATATATCCGAATTCACATCCTTTTACCACCTCTTAATTCCACTTTCATACAGGTCAATTTTGTTCCAACATTTGGTTCTAATCAACCATGTAAGTCACTTTCACCATATTAGAGTCACTTTGCACCTTATAAGAGTCACTTTCCACCATATATACAACAAGTAACATGTTAACATCATATACATTCAGTTTGACAACATTTTACCACCTATTAATGCCACTTTCATACAAGTTAATTTTATTCCACATTTTGGCTCTAATCAACCATGTAAGTCACTTTTCACCATATTAGAGTCACTTTGCACCCTATAAGAGTCACTTTCCCCATATATTTATACAATTAACATCTTAACATCATGTACATGCAATTAAACATCCTTTAACCACCTTTTGGTACCCCTTTCCTACAAGTCAATTTTGGGCCACATTTTGGCTCTAATCAATCATGTAAGTCACTTTTCACCATATTAGAGTCATTTTGCACCCTATATGAGTCACTTTCCCCCATATATTTATACAATTAACATGTTAACATCATATATATCCGAATTCACATCCTTTTACCACCTCTTAATTCCACTTTCATACATGTCAATTTTGTTCCACATTTTGGTTCTAATCAACCCATGTAAGTCACTTTTCACCATATTAGAGTCACTTTGCACCTTATAAGAGTCACTTTCCACCATATATACAATAATTAACATGTTAATATCATATACATTCAGTTGACAACCTTTTACCACCTATTAATGCCACTTTCTTACAAATTAATTTTATTCCACATTTTGGCTCTAATCAATCATGTAAGTGACTTATCACAATATTAGAGTCACTTTACACCTTATAAGAGTCACTTGCCATCATATATTGGTACAATTAACATGCTAACATCATATACATCCAAATTAGAAATTCTTTTACCACCTCTTAGTGCCACATTCATACAAGTCATTTTTGGTCCACATTTTGGTTCAAATTAACCATGTAAGTCACTTTTCACCATCTTAGAGTCATTTTGCACCCTATATAAGTCACTTTCCACCATATATTTATACAATTAACATGTTAACATCATATACATCTGAATTGACATCCTTTTACCACCTCTTAATTCCACTTTCATACAGGTCAATTTTCTTCCACATTTTGGTTCTAATCAACCATGTGAGTCACTTTTCACCATATTAGAAGTCACTTTGCACCTTATAAGAGTCACTTTCCACCATATATACAAAATTAACATGTTAACATCATATACATCCAGTTTGACATCCTTTTACCACCTATTAATGCCATTTTCATACAAGTTAATTTTATTCAACATTTGGCTCTAATCAATCATGTAAGTGACTTATCACCATATTACAGTCACTTTGCACCTTATAAGACTCACTTGCCATCATATATCGGAACAATTAACATGTTAACATCATAGACATCCAATTAGAAATCCTTTTACCACCTCTTAGTGCCACATTCATACAAGTCAATTTTGGTCCACATTTTGGTTCTAATTAACCATGTAAGTCACTTTTCACCATATTAGAGTCATTTTGCACCCTATATGAGTCACTTTCCACCATATATTTATA
This sequence comes from Apium graveolens, assembly GCF_009905375.1. Classification (NCBI taxonomy): domain Eukaryota; kingdom Viridiplantae; phylum Streptophyta; class Magnoliopsida; order Apiales; family Apiaceae; genus Apium; species Apium graveolens. Next base: position 270,815 of record NW_027418504.1, on the reverse strand, counting down.
CAATTAACATGTTAACATCATATACATCCGAATTGACATCCTTTTACCACCTCTTAAATTCCACTTTCATACAGGTCAATTTTGTTCCACATTTTGGTTCTAATCAACCATGTAAGTCACTTTTCACCATATTAGAGTCACTTTGCACCTTATAAGAGTCACTTTCCACCATATATACAACAATTAACATGTTAACATCATATACTTCCAATTTGACATGCTTTTACCACCTATTAATGCCACTTTCATACAAGTTAATTTCATTCCACATTTTGGCTCTAATCAACCATGTAAATCACTTTTCACCATATTAGAGTCACTTTGCACCTTATAAGAGTCACTTGCCATCATATATCGGTACAATTAACATGTTAACATCATATACATCCAATTAGATATCCTTTTACCACCTCTTAGTGCCACATTCATACAAGTCAATTTTGGTCCACATTTTGGTTCTAATTAACCATGTAAGTCACTTTTCACCATATTAGAATCTTTTGCACCCTATATGAGTCACTTTCCACCATATATTATACAATTAAACATGTTAACATCATATACATCCGAATTGACATCCTTTTACCACCTCTTAATTCCACTTTCATACAGGTCAATTTTGTTCCACATTTTGGTTCTAATCAACCATGTAAGTCACTTTTCACCATATTAGAGTCACTTTGCACCTTATAAGAGTCACTTTCACCATATATACAACAATTAACATGTTAACATCATATACTTCCAATTTGACATGCTTTTACCACCTATTAATGCCACTTTCATACAAGTTAATTTCATTCCACATTTTGGCTCTAATCAACCATGTAAGTCACTTTTCACCATATTAGAGTCACTTAGCACCATATAAGAGTCACTTTACCCATATATTGATACAATTAACATGTTAACATCATGTACATGCAATTAAACATCCTTTAACCACCTTTTGGTTACCCCTTTCCTACAAGTCAATTTTGGGCCACATTTTGGCTCTAATCAATCATGTAAGTGACTTATCACCATATTAGATTCACTTTGCACCATATAAGAGTCAGTTGCCATCATATATAGGTACAATTAACATGTTAACATCATATACATCCAATTATAAATCCTTTTATCACCTCTTAATGCCACATTTATACAAGTCAATTTTGGTCCACATTTTGGTTCAAATTAACCATGTAAGTCACTTTTCACCATATTAGAGTCATTTTGCACCCTATATGAGTCACTTTCCACCATATATTTATACAATTAACATGTTAACATCATATACATCCGAATTGACATCCTTTTACCATCTCTTAATTCCACTTTCATACAGGTCAATTTTGTTCGACATTTTGGTTCTAATCAACCATGTAAGTCACTTTTCACCATATTAGAGTCACTTTGCACCTTATAAGAGACACTTTCCACCATATATACAACAATTAACATGTTAACATCACCAGTTTGACATCCTTTTACCACCTATTAATGCCACTTTCATGCAAGTTAATTTTATTCCACATTTTGGCTCTAATCAACCATGTAAGTCACTTTTCACCATATTAGAGTCACTTTGCACCCTATAAGAGTCACTTTACCCTATATTGATACAATTAACATGTTAACATCATGTATATGCAATTAACATCCTTTAAATCATGTATATGCAATTAAACATCCTTTAAACCACATTTTGGAACCCCTTTCCTACAAGTCAATTTTGGTCCACATTTTGGCTCTAATCAATCATGTAAGTGACTTATCACCATTTTAGAGTCACTTGGCACCTTATAAGAGTCACTTGCCATCATATATTGGTACAATTAACATGTTAACATCATATACATCCAATTAGAAATCCTTTTACCACCTCTTAGTGCCACTTCGTACAAGTCAATTTTGGGTACACATTTTTGTTCTAATTAACCATGTAAGTCACTTTTCACCATATTCGAGTCATTTTGCACCCTATATGAGTCACTTTCAACAATCTATTTGTATAATTAACATGTTAACATCATATACTTCCAATTTGACATCCTTTTACCACCTATTAATGCCACTTTCATACAAGTTAATTTCATTCCACATTTTGGCTCTAATCAACCATGTAAGTCACTTTTCACCATATTAGAGTCACTTTGCACCCTATAAGAGTCACTTTCCCCATATATTGATACAATTAAAATGTTAACATCATGTACATGCAATTAAACATCCTTTAACCACCTTTTGGTACCCCTTTCCTACAAGTCAATTTTGGGCCACATTTGGCTCTAATCAATCATGTAAGTGACTTATCACCATATTAAAGTCACTTTGCACCCTATAAGAGTCACTTGCCATCGTATATTGGTACAATTAACATGTTAACATCATATAAATCCAATTAGAAATCCTTTTACCACCTCTTAGTGCCACATTCATACAAGTCAATTTTGGTCCACATTTTGGTTCAAATTAACCATGCAAGTCACTTTTCACCATATTAGAGTCATTTTGCACCCTATATGAGGTCACTTTCCACAATATATTATACAATTAACATGTTAACATCATATACATCCAAATTGACATCCTTTTACCATCTCTTAATTCCACTTTCATACAGGTCAATTTTGTTCGACATTTTGGTTCTAATCAACCATGTAAGTCACTTTTCACCATATTAGAGTCACTTTGCACCTTATAAGAGTCACTTTCCACCATATATACAACAATTAACATGTTAACATCATATACATCCAGTTTGACATCCTTTTACCACCTATTAATACCATTTTCATACATTTAATTTTATTCCACATTTGGCTCTAATCAACCATGTAAGTCACTTTTCCACCATATTAGAGTCAGTTTGCAACCCTATAAGAGTCACTTTCCCCCACATATTGATAAAATTAACATGTTAACATCATGTACTTTGCAATTAAACATCCTTTAACCACCTTTTGGTACCCTTTTCCTACAAGTCAATTTTGGGCCACATTTTGGCTCTAATCAATCATGTAAGTGGACTTATCACCATATTACAGTCACTTTGCACCTTATAAGAGTCACTTGCCATCATATATCGGTACAATTAACATGTTAATATCATATACATCCAATTAGAAATCCTTTTACCACCTCTTTGTGCCACATTTATACAAGTCAATTTTGGTCCATATTTTGGTTCAAATTAACCATGTAAGTCACTTTTCACCATATTAGAGTCATTTTGCACCCTATATGAGTCACTTTCCACCATATATTTATACAATTAACATGTTAACATAATATACATCCGAATTGACATCCTTTTACCACCTCTTAATTCCACTTTCATACAGGTCAATTTTCTTCCACATTTTGGTTCTAATCAACCATGTAAGTCACTTTTCACCATATTAGAGTCACTTTGCACCTTATAAGAGTCACTTTCCACCATATATACAAAAATTAACATGTTAACATCATATACATCCAGTTTGACATCCTTTTACCACCTATTAATGCCATTTTCATACAAGTTAATTTTATTCAACATTTTGGCTCTAATCAATCATGTAAGTGACTTATCACCATATTACAGTCACTTTGCACCTTATAAGAGTCACTTGCCATCATATATCGGTACAATTAACATGTTAACATCATAGACATCCAATTAGAAATCCTTTTACCACCTCTTAGTGCCACATTCATACAAGTCAATTTTGGTCCACATTTGGTTCTAATTAACCATGTAAGTCACTTTTCACCATATTAGAGTCATTTTGCACCCAATATGAGTCACTTTCCACCATATATTTATACAATTAACATGATAACATCATATACATCCGAATTGACATCCTTTTACCACTTCTTAATTCCACTTTCATACAGGTCAATTTTGTTCCACATTTTGGTTCTAATCAACCATGTAAGTCACTTTTCACCATATTAGAGTCACTTTGCACCTTATAAGAGTCACTTTCCACCATATATACAACAATTAACATGTTAACATCATATACTTCCAATTTGACATGCTTTTACCACCTATTAATGCCACTTTCATACAAGTTAATTTCATTCCACATTTTGGCTCTAATCAACCATGTAAATCACTTTTCACCATATTAGAGTCACTTTGCACCCTATAAGAGTCACTTTCCCCATATATTGATACAATTAACATGTTAAAATCATGTACATGCAATTAAACATTCTTTAACCACCTTTTGGTACCCCTTTCCTACTTGGGCCACATTTTGGCTCTAATCAATCATGTAAGTGACTTATCACCATATTACAGTCACTTTGCACCTTATAAGAGTCACTTGCCATCATATATCGGTACAATTAACATGTTAACATCATATACATCCAATTAGAAATCCTTTTACCACCTCTTAGTGCCACATTCATACAAGTCAATTTTGGTCCACATTTTGGTTCAAATTAACCATGTAAGTCACTTTTCACCATATTAGAGTCATTTTGCACCATATATGAGTCACTTTCCACAATATATTTATACAATTAACATGTTAACATCATATACATCCGAATTGACATCCTTTTACCATCTCTTAATTCCACTTTCATACAGGTCAATTTTGTTCGACATTTTGGTTCTAATCAACCATGTAAGTCACTTTTCACCATATTAGAGTCACTTTGCACCTTATAAGAGTCACTTTCCACCATATATACAACAATTAACATGTTAACATCACCAGTTTGACATCCTTTTACCACCTATTAATGCCACTTTCATGCAATTTAATTTTATTCCACATTTTGGCTCTAATCACCATGTAAGTCACTTTTCACCATATTAGAGTCACTTTGCACCCTACAAGAGTCACTTTACATATATTGATACAATTAACATGTTAACATCATGTATATGCAATTAAACATCCTTTAACCACATTTTGGAACCCCTTTCCTACAAGTCAATTTTGGTCCACATTTTAACTCTAATCAATCATGTAAGTGACTTATAACCATTTTAGAGTCACTTGGCACCTTATAAGAGTCACTTGCCATCATATATTGGTACAATTAACATGTTAACATCATATACATCCAATTAGAAATCCTTTTACCACCTCTTAGTGCCACATTCGTACAAGTCAATTTTGGTACACATTTTTGTTCTAATTAACCATGTAAGTCACTTTTCACCATATTCGAGTCATTTTGCACACTATATGAGTCACTTTCAACAATCTATTTGTATAATTAACATGTTAACATCATATACTTCCAATTTGACATCCTTTTACCACCTATTAATGCCACTTTCATACAAGTTAATTTCATTCCACATTTTGGCTCTAATCAACCATGTAAGTCACTTTTCACCATATTAGAGTCACTTTGCACCCTATAAGAGTCACTTTCCCCCATATATTGATACAATTAACATGTTAACATCATGTACATGCAATTAAACATCCTTTAACCACCTTTTGGTACCCCTTTCCTACAAGTCAATTTTGGGCCACATTTGGCTCTAATCAATCATGTAAGTGACTTATCACCATATTACAGTCACTTTGCACCTTATAAGAGTCACTTGCCATCATATATCGGTACAATTAACATGTTAATATCATATACATCCAATTAGAAATCCTTTTACCACCTCTTTGTGCCACATTTATACAAGTCAATTTTGGTCCATATTTGGTTCAAATTAACCATGTAAGTCACTTTTCACCATATTAGAGTCATTTTGCACCCTATATGAGTCACTTTCCACCATATATTTATACAATTAACATGTTAACATAATATACATCCGAATTGACATCCTTTTACCACCTCTTAATTCCACTTTCATACAGGTCAATTTTGTTCCACATTTTGGTTCTAATCAACCATGTAAGTCACTTTTCACCATATTAGAGTCACTTTGCACCTTATAAGAGTCACTTTCCACCATATATACAAAAATTAACATGTTAACATCATATACATCCAGTTTGACATCCTTTTACCACCTATTAATGCCATTTTCATACAAGTTAATTTTATTCAACATTTTGGCTCTAATCAATCATGTAAGTGACTTATCACCATATTACAGTCACTTTGCACCTTATAAGAGTCACTTGCCATCATATATCGGTACAATTAACATGTTAACATCATAGACATCCAATTAGAAATCCTTTTACCACCTCTTAGTGCCACATTCATACAAGTCAATTTTGGTCCACATTTTGGTTCTAATTAACCATGTAAGTCACTTTTCACCATATTAGAGTCATTTTGCACCCAATATGAGTCACTTTCCACCATATATTTATACAATTAACATGATAACATCATATACATCCGAATTGACATCCTTTTACCACTTCTTAATTCCACTTTCATACAGGTCAATTTTGTTCCACATTTTGGTTCTAATCAACCATGTAAGTCACTTTTCACCATATTAGAGTCACTTTGCACCTTATAAGAGTCACTTTCCACCATATATACAACAATTAACATGTTAACATCATATACTTCCAATTTGACATGCTTTTACCACCTATTAATGCCACTTTCATACAAGTTAATTTCATTCCACATTTTGGCTCTAATCAACCATGTAAATCACTTTTCACCATATTAGAGTCACTTTGCACCCTATAAGAGTCACTTTCCCCATATATTGATACAATTAACATGTTAAAATCATGTACATGCAATTAAACATTCTTTAACCACCTTTTGGTACCCCTTTCCTACTTGGGCCACATTTTGGCTCTAATCAATCATGTAAGTGACTTATCACCATATTACAGTCACTTTGCACCTTATAAGAGTCACTTGCCATCATATATCGGTACAATTAACATGTTAACATCATATACATCCAATTAGAAATCCTTTTACCACCTCTTAGTGCCACATTCATACAAGTCAATTTTGGTCCACATTTTGGTTCAAATTAACCATGTAAGTCACTTTTCATCATATTAGAGTCATTTTGCACGATATATGAGTCACTTTCCACCATATATTTATACAATTAACATGTTAAAATCATATACATCCGAATTGACATCCTTTTACCATCTCTTAATTCCACTTTCATACAGGTCAATTTTGTTCGACATTTTGGTTCTAATCAACCATGTAAGTCACTTTTCACCATATTAGAGTCACTTTGCACCTTATAAGAGTCACTTTCCACCATATATACAACAATTAACATGTTAACATCACCAGTTTGACATCCTTTTAACCACCTATTAATGCCACTTTCATGCAATTTAATTTTATTCCACATTTTGGCTCTAATCAACCATGTAAGTCACTTTTCACCATATTAGAGTCACTTTGCACCCTACAAGAGTCACTTTACATATATTGATACAATTAACATGTTAACATCATGTATATGCAATTAAACATCCTTTAACCACATTTTGGAACCCCTTTCCTACAAGTCAATTTTGGTCCACATTTTAACTCTAATCAATCATGTAAGTGACTTATAACCATTTTAGAGTCACTTGGCACCTTATAAGAGTCACTTGCCATCATATATTGGTACAATTAACATGTTAACATCATATATACATCCAATTAGAAATCCTTTTACCACCTCTTAGTGCCACATTCGTACAAGTCAATTTTGGTACACATTTTTGTTCTAATTAACCATGTAAGTCACTTTTCACCATATTCGAGTCATTTTGCACACTATATGAGTCACTTTCAACAATCTATTTGTATAATTAACATGTTAACATCATATACTTCCAATTTGACATCCTTTTACCACCTATTAATGCCACTTTCATACAAGTTAATTTCATTCCACATTTTGGCTCTAATCAACCATGTAAGTCACTTTTCACCATATTAGAGTCACTTTGCACCCTATAAGAGTCACTTTCCCCATATATTGATACAATTAACATGTTAACATCATGTACATGCAATTAAACATCCTTTAACCACCTTTTGGTACCCCTTTCCTACAAGTCAATTTTGGGCCACATTTTGGCTCTAATCAATCATGTAAGTGACTTATCACCATATTACAGTCACTTTGCACCTTATAAGAGTCACTTGCCATCATATATCGGTACAATTAACATGTTAATATCATATACATCCAATTAGAAATCCTTTTACCACCTCTTTGTGCCACATTTATACAAGTCAATTTTGGTCCATATTTTGGTTCAAATTAACCATGTAAGTCACTTTTCACCATATTAGAGTCATTTTGCACCCTATATGAGTCACTTTCCACCATATATTTATACAATTAACATGTTAACATAATATACATCCGAATTGACATCCTTTTACCACCTCTTAATTCCACTTTCATACAGGTCAATTTTGTTCCACATTTTGGTTCTAATCAACCATGTAAGTCACTTTTCACCATATTAGAGTCACTTTGCACCTTATAAGAGTCACTTTCCACCATATATACAAAAATTAACATGTTAACATCATATACATCCAGTTTGACATCCTTTTACCACCTATTAATGCCATTTTCATACAAGTTAATTTTATTCAACATTTTGGCTCTAATCAATCATGTAAGTGACTTATCACCATATTACAGTCACTTTGCACCTTATAAGAGTCACTTGCCATCATATATCGGTACAATTAACATGTTAACATCATAGACATCCAATTAGAAATCCTTTTACCACCTCTTAGTGCCACATTCATACAAGTCAATTTTGGTCCACATTTTGGTTCAAATTAACCATGTAAGTCACTTTTCACCATATTAGAGTCATTTTGCACCATATATGAGTCACTTTCCACCATATATTTATACAATTAACATGTTAACATCATATACATCCGAATTGACATCCTTTTACCATCTCTTAATTCCACTTTCATACAGGTCAATTTTGTTCGACATTTTGGTTCTAATCAACCATGTAAGTCACTTTTCACCATATTAGAGTCACTTTGCACCTTATAAGAGTCACTTTCCACCATATATACAACAATTAACATGTTAACATCACCAGTTTGACATCCTTTTACCACCTATTAATGCCACTTTCATGCAATTTAATTTTATTCCACATTTTGGCTCTAATCAACCATGTAAGTCACTTTTCACCATATTAGAGTCACTTTGCACCCTACAAGAGTCACTTTACATATATTGATACAATTAACATGTTAACATCATGTATATGCAATTAAACATCCTTTAACCACATTTTGGAACCCTTTCCTACAAGTCAATTTTGGTCCACATTTTAACTCTAATCAATCATGTAAGTGACTTATAACCATTTTAGAGTCACTTGGCACCTTATAAGAGTCACTTGCCATCATATATTGGTACAATTAACATGTTAACATCATATATACATCCAATTAGAAATCCTTTTACCACCTCTTAGTGCCACATTCGTACAAGTCAATTTTGGTACACATTTTTGTTCTAATTAACCATGTAAGTCACTTTTCACCATATTCGAGTCATTTTGCACACTATATGAGTCACTTTCAACAATCTATTTGTATAATTAACATGTTAACATCATATACTTCCAATTTGACATCCTTTTACCACCTATTAATGCCACTTTCATACAAGTTAATTTCATTCCACATTTTGGCTCTAATCAACCATGTAAGTCACTTTTCACCATATTAGAGTCACTTTGCACCCTATAAGAGTCACTTTCCCCATATATTGATACAATTAACATGTTAACATCATGTACATGCAATTAAACATCCTTTAACCACCTTTTGGTACCCCTTTCCTACAAGTCAATTTTGGGCCACATTTTGGCTCTAATCAATCATGTAAGTGACTTATCACCATATTACAGTCACTTTGCACCTTATAAGAGTCACTTGCCATCATATATCGGTACAATTAACATGTTAACATCATATACATCCAATTAGAAATCCTTTTACCACCTCTTAGTGCCACATTCATACAAGTCAATTTTGGTCCACATTTTGGTTCAAATTAACCATGTAAGTCACTTTTCACCATATTAGAGTCATTTTGCACCATATATGAGTCACTTTCCACCATATATTTATACAATTAACATGTTAACATCATATACATCCGAATTGACATCCTTTTACCATCTCTTAATTCCACTTTCATACAGGTCAATTTTGTTCGACATTTTGGTTCTAATCAACCATGTAAGTCACTTTTCACCATATTAGAGTCACTTTGCACCTTATAAGAGTCACTTTCCACCATATATACAACAATTAACATGTTAACATCACCAGTTTGACATCCTTTTACCACCTATTAATGCCACTTTCATGCAATTTAATTTTATTCCACATTTTGGCTCTAATCAACCATGTAAGTCACTTTTCACCATATTAGAGTCACTTTGCACCCTACAAGAGTCACTTTACATATATTGATACAATTAACATGTTAACATCATGTATATGCAATTAAACATCCTTTAACCACATTTTGGAACCCTTTCCTACAAGTCAATTTTGGTCCACATTTTAACTCTAATCAATCATGTAAGTGACTTATAACCATTTTAGAGTCACTTGGCACCTTATAAGAGTCACTTGCCATCATATATTGGTACAATTAACATGTTAACATCATATATACATCCAATTAGAAATCCTTTTACCACCTCTTAGTGCCACATTCGTACAAGTCAATTTTGGTACACATTTTTGTTCTAATTAACCATGTAAGTCACTTTTCACCATATTCGAGTCATTTTGCACACTATATGAGTCACTTTCAACAATCTATTTGTATAATTAACATGTTAACATCATATACTTCCAATTTGACATCCTTTTACCACCTATTAATGCCACTTTCATACAAGTTAATTTCATTCCACATTTTGGCTCTAATCAACCATGTAAGTCACTTTTCACCATATTAGAGTCACTTTGCACCCTATAAGAGTCACTTTCCCCATATATTGATACAATTAACATGTTAACATCATGTACATGCAATTAAACATCCTTTAACCACCTTTTGGTACCCCTTTCCTACAAGTCAATTTTGGGCCACATTTTGGCTCTAATCAATCATGTAAGTGACTTATCACCATATTACAGTCACTTTGCACCTTATAAGAGTCACTTGCCATCATATATCGGTACAATTAACATGTTAACATCATATACATCCAATTAGAAATCCTTTTACCACCTCTTAGTGCCACATTCATACAAGTCAATTTTGGTCCACATTTTGGTTCAAATTAACCATGTAAGTCACTTTTCACCATATTAGAGTCATTTTGCACCATATATGAGTCACTTTCCACCATATATTTATACAATTAACATGTTAACATCATATACATCCGAATTGACATCCTTTTACCATCTCTTAATTCCACTTTCATACAGGTCAATTTTGTTCGACATTTTGGTTCTAATCAACCATGTAAGTCACTTTTCACCATATTAGAGTCACTTTGCACCTTATAAGAGTCACTTTCCACCATATATACAACAATTAACATGTTAACATCACCAGTTTGACATCCTTTTACCACCTATTAATGCCACTTTCATGCAATTTAATTTTATTCCACATTTTGGCTCTAATCAACCATGTAAGTCACTTTTCACCCTATTAGAGTCACTTTGCACCCTACAAGAGTCACTTTACATATATTGATACAATTAACATGTTAACATCATGTATATGCAATTAAACATCCTTTAACCACATTTTGGAACCCTTTCCTACAAGTCAATTTTGGTCCACATTTTAACTCTAATCAATCATGTAAGTGACTTATAACCATTTTAGAGTCACTTGGCACCTTATAAGAGTCACTTGCCATCATATATTGGTACAATTAACATGTTAACATCATATATACATCCAATTAGAAATCCTTTTACCACCTCTTAGTGCCACATTCGTACAAGTCAATTTTGGTACACATTTTTGTTCTAATTAACCATGTAAGTCACTTTTCACCATATTCGAGTCATTTTGCACACTATATGAGTCACTTTCAACAATCTATTTGTATAATTAACATGTTAACATCATATACTTCCAATTTGACATCCTTTTACCACCTATTAATGCCACTTTCATACAAGTTAATTTCATTCCACATTTTGGCTCTAATCAACCATGTAAGTCACTTTTCACCATATTAGAGTCACTTTGCACCCTATAAGAGTCACTTTCCCCATATATTGATACAATTAACATGTTAACATCATGTACATGCAATTAAACATCCTTTAACCACCTTTTGGTACCCCTTTCCTACAAGTCAATTTTGGGCCACATTTTGGCTCTAATCAATCATGTAAGTGACTTATCACCATATTACAGTCACTTTGCACCTTATAAGAGTCACTTGCCATCATATATCGGTACAATTAACATGTTAACATCATATACATCCAATTAGAAATCCTTTTACCACCTCTTAGTGCCACATTCATACAAGTCAATTTTGGTCCACATTTTGGTTCAAATTAACCATGTAAGTCACTTTTCACCATATTAGAGTCATTTTGCACCCTATATGAGTCACTTTCCAGCATATATTTATACAATTAACTTGTTAACATCATATATATCCGAATTCACATCCTTTTACCACCTCTTAATTCCACTTTCATACAGGTCAATTTTGTTCCACATTTTGGTTCTAATCAACCATGTAAGTCACTTTTCACCATATTAGAGTCACTTTGCACCTTATAAGAGTCACTTTCCACCATATATACAACAATTTACATGTTAACATCATATACATTCAGTTTGACAACCTTTTACCACCTATTAATGCCACTTTCATACAAGTTAATTTTATTCCACATTTTGGCTCTAATCAACCATGTAAGTCACTTTTCACCATATTAGAGTCACTTTGCACCCTATAAGAGTCACTTTCCCCATATATTTATACAATTAACATCTTAACATCATGTACATGCAATTAAACATCCTTTAACCACCTTTTGGTACCCCTTTCCTACAAGTCAATTTTGGGCCCCATTTTGGCTCTAATCAATCATATAAGTCACTTTTCACCATATTAGAGTCATTTTGCACCCTATATGAGTCACTTTCCACCATATATTTCAATTAACATGTTAACATCATATACATCCGAATTGACATCCTTTTACCACCTCTTAATTCCATTTTCATACAGGTCAATTTTGTTCCACATTTTGGTTCTAATCAACCATGTAAGTCACTTTTCACCATATTAGAGTCACTTTGCACCTTATAAGAGTCACTTTCCACCATATATACAACAATTAACATGTTAACATCATATACATTCAGTTTGACAAACTTTTACCAACTATTAATGCCACTTTCATACAAGTTAATTTTATTCCACATTTTGGCTCTAATCAACCATGTAAGTCACTTTTCACCATATTAGAGTCACTTTGCACCCTATAAGAGTCACTTTCCCCATTTATTGATACAATTAACATGTTAACATCATGTACATGCAATTAAACATCCTTTAACCACCTTTTGGTACCCCTTTCCTACAAGTCAATTTTGGGCCACATTTTGGCTCTAATCAATCATGTAAGTGACTTATCACCATATTAGAGTCACTTTGCAACTTATAAGAGTCACTTGCCATCATATATTGGTACAATTAACATGTTAACATCATATACATCCAATTAGAAATCCTTTTACCACCTCTTAGTGCCACATTCATACAAGTCAATTTTGGTCCACATTTTGGTTCAAATTAACCGTGTAAGTCACTTTTCACCATGTTAGAGTCATTTTGCACCCTATATGAGTCACTTTCCACCATATATTTATACAATACATCCGAATTGACATCCTTTTACCACCTCTTAATTCCACTTTCATACTGGTCAATTTTGTTCCACATTTTGGTTCTAATCAACCATGTAAGTCACTTTTCACCATATTAGAGTCACTTTGCACCTTATAAGAGTCACTTTCCACCATATATACAACAATTAACATGTTAACATCACCAGTTTGACATCCTTTTACCACCTAATAATGCCACTTTCATGCAAGTTAATTTTATTCCACATTTTGGCTCTAATCAACCATGTAAGTCACTTTTCACCATATTAGAGTCACTTTGCACCCTATAAGAGTCACTTTACCCATATATTGATACAATTAACATGTTAACATCATGTATATGCAATTAAACATCCTTTAACCACATTTTGGAACCCCTTTCCTACAAGTCAATTTTGGTCCACATTTTGGCTCTAATCAATCATGTAAGTGACTTATCACCATTTTAGAGTCACTTGGCACCTTATAAGAGTCACTTGCCATCATATATTGGTACAATTAACATGTTAACATCATATACATCCAATTAGAAATCCTTTTACCACCTCTTAGTGCCACATTCGTACAAGTCAATTTTGGTACACATTTTTGTTCTAATTAACCATGTAAGTCACTTTTCACCATATTCGAGTCATTTTGCACCCTATATGAGTCACTTTCAACAATCTATTTGTATAATTAACATGTTAACATCATATACTTCCAATTTGACATCCTTTTACCACCTATTAATGCCACTTTCATACAAGTTAATTTCATTCCACATTTTGGCTCTAATCAACCATGTAAGTCACTTTTCACCATATTAGAGTCACTTTGCACCCTATAAGAGTCACTTTCCCCATATATTGATACAATTAAAATGTTAACATCATGTACATGCAATTAAACATCCTTTAACCACCTTTTGGTACCCCTTTCCTACAAGTCAATTTTGGGCCACATTTTGGCTCTAATCAATCATGTAAGTGACTTATCACCATATTAAAGTCACTTTGCACCCTATAAGAGTCACTTGCCATCGTATATTGGTACAATTAACATGTTAACATCATATAAATCCAATTAGAAATCCTTTTACCACCTCTTAGTGCCACATTCATACAAGTCAATTTTGGTCCACATTTTGGTTCAAATTAACCATGCAAGTCACTTTTCACCATATTAGAGTCATTTTGCACCCTATATGAGTCACTTTCCACAATATATTTATACAATTAACATGTTAACATCATATACATCCAAATTGACATCCTTTTACCATCTCTTAATTCCACTTTCATACAGGTCAATTTTGTTCGACATTTTGGTTCTAATCAACCATGTAAGTCACTTTTCACCATATTAGAGTCACTTTGCACCTTATAAGAGTCACTTTCCACCATATATACAACAATTAACATGTTAACATCATATACATCCAGTTTGACATCCTTTTACCACCTATTAATACCATTTTCATACAATTTAATTTTATTCCACATTTTGGCTCTAATCAACCATGTAAGTCACTTTTCACCATATTAGAGTCAGTTTGCACCCTATAAGAGTCACTTTCCCCACATATTGATAAAATTAACATGTTAACATCATGTACTTGCAATTAAACATCCTTTAACCACCTTTTGGTACCCCTTTCCTACAAGTCAATTTTGGGCCACATTTTGGCTCTAATCAATCATGTAAGTGACTTATCACCATATTACAGTCACTTTGCACCTTATAAGAGTCACTTGCCATCATATATCGGTACAATTAACATGTTAATATCATATACATCCAATTAGAAATCCTTTTACCACCTCTTTGTGCCACATTTATACAAGTCAATTTTGGTCCATATTTTGGTTCAAATTAACCATGTAAGTCACTTTTCACCATATTAGAGTCATTTTGCACCCTATATGAGTCACTTTCCACCATATATTTATACAATTAACATGTTAACATAATATACATCCGAATTGACATCCTTTTACCACCTCTTAATTCCACTTTCATACAGGTCAATTTTCTTCCACATTTTGGTTCTAATCAACCATGTAAGTCACTTTTCACCATATTAGAGTCACTTTGCACCTTATAAGAGTCACTTTCCACCATATATACAAAAATTAACATGTTAACATCATATACATCCAGTTTGACATCCTTTTACCACCTATTAATGCCATTTTCATACAAGTTAATTTTATTCAACATTTTGGCTCTAATCAATCATGTAAGTGACTTATCACCATATTACAGTCACTTTGCACCTTATAAGAGTCACTTGCCATCATATATCGGTACAATTAACATGTTAACATCATAGACATCCAATTAGAAATCCTTTTACCACCTCTTAGTGCCACATTCATACAAGTCAATTTTGGTCCACATTTTGGTTCAAATTAACCATGTAAGTCACTTTTCACCATATTAGAGTCATTTTGCACCATATATGAGTCACTTTCCACCATATATTTATAAAATTAACATGTTAACATCATATACATCCGAATTGACATCCTTTTACCACTTCTTAATTCCACTTTCATACAGGTCAATTTTGTTCCACATTTTGGTTCTAATCAACCATGTTAGTCACTTTTCACCATATTAGAGTCACTTTGCACCTTATAAGAGTCACTTTCCACCATATATACAACAATTAACATGTTAACATCATATACTTCCAATTTGACATGCTTTTACCACCTATTAATGCCACTTTCATACAAGTTAATTTCATTCCACATTTTGGCTCTAATCAACCATGTAAATCACTTTTCACCATATTAGAGTCACTTTGCACCCTATAAGAGTCACTTTCCCCATATATTGATACAATTAACATGTTAAAATCATGTACATGCAATTAAACATTCTTTAACCACCTTTTGGTACCCCTTTCCTACTTGGGCCATATTTTGGCTCTAATCAATCATGTAAGTGACTTATCACCATATTACAGTCACTTTGCACCTTATAAGAGTCACTTGCCATCATATATCGGTACAATTAACATGTTAACATCATATACATCCAATTAGAAATCCTTTTACCACCTCTTAGTGCCACATTCATACAAGTCAATTTTGGTCCACATTTTGGTTCAAATTAACCATGTAAGTCACTTTTCACCATATTAGAGTCATTTTGCACCATATATGAGTCACTTTCCACCATATATTTATAAAATTAACATGTTAACATCATATACATCCGAATTGACATCCTTTTACCATCTCTTAATTCCACTTTCATACAGGTCAATTTTGTTCGAAATTTTGGTTCTAATCAACCATGTAAGTCACTTTTCACCATATTAGAGTCACTTTGCACCTTATAAGAGTCACTTTCCACCATATATACAACAATTAACATGTTAACATCACCAGTTTGACATCCTTTTACCACCTATTAATGCCACTTTCATGCAATTTAATTTTATTCCACATTTTGGCTCTAATCAACCATGTAAGTCACTTTTCACCATATTAGAGTCACTTTGCACCCTACAAGAGTCACTTTACATATATTGATACAATTAACATGTTAACATCATGTATATGCAATTAAACATCCTTTAACCACATTTTGGAACCCCTTTCCTACAAGTCAATTTTGGTCCACATTTTAACTCTAATCAATCATGTAAGTGACTTATAACCATTTTAGAGTCACTTGGCACCTTATAAGAGTCACTTGCCATCATATATTGGTACAATTAACATGTTAACATCATATATACATCCAATTAGAAATCCTTTTACCACCTCTTAGTGCCACATTCGTACAAGTCAATTTTGGTACACATTTTTGTTCTAATTAACCATGTAAGTCACTTTTCACCATATTCGAGTCATTTTGCACACTATATGAGTCACTTTCAACAATCTATTTGTATAATTAACATGTTAACATCATATACTTCCAATTTGACATCCTTTTACCACCTATTAATGCCACTTTCATACAAGTTAATTTCATTCCACATTTTGGCTCTAATCAACCATGTAAGTCACTTTTCACCATATTAGAGTCACTTTGCACCCTATAAGAGTCACTTTCCCCATATATTGATACAATTAACATGTTAACATCATGTACATGCAATTAAACATCCTTTAACCACCTTTTGGTACCCCTTTCCTACAAGTCAATTTTGGGCCACATTTTGGCTCTAATCAATCATGTAAGTGACTTATCACCATATTACAGTCACTTTGCACCTTATAAGAGTCACTTGCCATCATATATCGGTACAATTAACATGTTAACATCATAGACATCCAATTAGAAATCCTTTTACCACCTCTTAGTGCCACATTCATACAAGTCAATTTTGGTCCACATTTTGGTTCTAATTAACCATGTAAGTCACTTTTCACCATATTAGAGTCATTTTGCACCCAATATGAGTCACTTTCCACCATATATTTATACAATTAACATGTTAACATCATATACATCCGAATTGACATCCTTTTACCACTTCTTAATTCCACTTTCATACAGGTCAATTTTGTTCCACATTTTGGTTCTAATCAACCATGTTAGTCACTTTTCACCATATTAGAGTCACTTTGCACCTTATAAGAGTCACTTTCCACCATATATACAACAATTAACATGTTAACATCATATACTTCCAATTTGACATGCTTTTACCACCTATTAATGCCACTTTCATACAAGTTAATTTCATTCCACATTTTGGCTCTAATCAACCATGTAAATCACTTTTCACCATATTAGAGTCACTTTGCACCCTATAAGAGTCACTTTCCCCATATATTGATACAATTAACATGTTAAAATCATGTACATGCAATTAAACATTCTTTAACCACCTTTTGGTACCCCTTTCCTACTTGGGCCATATTTTGGCTCTAATCAATCATGTAAGTGACTTATCACCATATTACAGTCACTTTGCACCTTATAAGAGTCACTTGCCATCATATATCGGTACAATTAACATGTTAACATCATATACATCCAATTAGAAATCCTTTTACCACCTCTTAGTGCCACATTCATACAAGTCAATTTTGGTCCACATTTTGGTTCAAATTAACCATGTAAGTCACTTTTCACCATATTAGAGTCATTTTGCACCATATATGAGTCACTTTCCACCATATATTTATAAAATTAACATGTTAACATCATATACATCCGAATTGACATCCTTTTACCATCTCTTAATTCCACTTTCATACAGGTCAATTTTGTTCGAAATTTTGGTTCTAATCAACCATGTAAGTCACTTTTCACCATATTAGAGTCACTTTGCACCTTATAAGAGTCACTTTCCACCATATATACAACAATTAACATGTTAACATCACCAGTTTGACATCCTTTTACCACCTATTAATGCCACTTTCATGCAATTTAATTTTATTCCACATTTTGGCTCTAATCAACCATGTAAGTCACTTTTCACCATATTAGAGTCACTTTGCACCCTACAAGAGTCACTTTACATATATTGATACAATTAACATGTTAACATCATGTATATGCAATTAAACATCCTTTAACCACATTTTGGAACCCCTTTCCTACAAGTCAATTTTGGTCCACATTTTAACTCTAATCAATCATGTAAGTGACTTATAACCATTTTAGAGTCACTTGGCACCTTATAAGAGTCACTTGCCATCATATATTGGTACAATTAACATGTTAACATCATATATACATCCAATTAGAAATCCTTTTACCACCTCTTAGTGCCACATTCGTACAAGTCAATTTTGGTACACATTTTTGTTCTAATTAACCATGTAAGTCACTTTTCACCATATTCGAGTCATTTTGCACACTATATGAGTCACTTTCAACAATCTATTTGTATAATTAACATGTTAACATCATATACTTCCAATTTGACATCCTTTTACCACCTATTAATGCCACTTTCATACAAGTTAATTTCATTCCACATTTTGGCTCTAATCAACCATGTAAGTCACTTTTCACCATATTAGAGTCACTTTGCACCCTATAAGAGTCACTTTCCCCATATATTGATACAATTAACATGTTAACATCATGTACATGCAATTAAACATCCTTTAACCACCTTTTGGTACCCCTTTCCTACAAGTCAATTTTGGGCCACATTTTGGCTCTAATCAATCATGTAAGTGACTTATCACCATATTACAGTCACTTTGCACCTTATAAGAGTCACTTGCCATCATATATCGGTACAATTAACATGTTAACATCATATACATCCAATTAGAAATCCTTTTACCACCTCTTAGTGCCACATTCATACAAGTCAATTTTGGTCCACATTTTGGTTCAAACCATGTAAGTCACTTTTCACCATATTAGAGTCATTTTGCACCCTATATGAGTCACTTTCCAGCATATATTTATACAATTAACTTGTTAACATCATATATATCCGAATTCACATCCTTTTACCACCTCTTAATTCCACTTTCATACAGGTCAATTTTGTTCCACATTTTGGTTCTAATCAACCATGTAAGTCACTTTTCACCATATTAGAGTCACTTTGCACCTTATAAGAGTCACTTTCCACCATATATACAACAATTTACATGTTAACATCATATACATTCAGTTTGACAACCTTTTACCACCTATTAATGCCACTTTCATACAAGTTAATTTTATTCCACATTTTGGCTCTAATCAACCATGTAAGTCACTTTTCACCATATTAGAGTCACTTTGCACCCTATAAGAGTCACTTTCCCCATATATTTATACAATTAACATCTTAACATCATGTACATGAAATTAAACATCCTTTAACCACCTTTTGGTACCCCTTTCCTACAAGTCAATTTTGGGCCACATTTTGGCTCTAATCAATCATGTAAGTCACTTTTCACCATATTAGAGTCATTTTGCACCCTATATGAGTCACTTTCCCCCATATATTTATACAATTAACATGTTAACATGATATATATCCGAATTCATATCCTTTTACCACCTCTTAATTCCACTTTCATACATGTCAATTTTGTTCCATATTTTGGTTCTAATCAACCATGTAAGTCACTTTTCACCATATTAGAGTCACTTTGCACCTTACAAGAGTCACTTTCCACCATATATACAACAATTAACATGTTAACATCATATACATTCAGTTTGACAACCTTTTACCACCTATTAATGCCACTTTCATACAAATTAATTTTATTCCACATTTTGGCTCTAATCAACCATGTAAGTCACTTTTCACTATATTAGAGTCACTTTGCACCCTATAAGAGTCACTTTCCCCATATATTTATACAATTAACATGTTAACATCATGTACATGCAATTAAACATCCTTTAACCACCTTTTGGCACCCCTTTCCCACAAGTCAATTTTGGGCCACATTTTGGCTCTAATCAATCATGTAAGTGAGACTTATCACCATATTAGAGTCACTTTACACCTTATAAGAGTCACTTGCCATCATATATTGGTACAATTAACATGCTAACATCATATACATCCAATTAGAAATTCTTTTACCACCTCTTAGTGCCACATTCATACAAGTCAATTTTGGTCCACATTTTGGTTAAATTAACCATGTAAGTCACTTTTCACCATCTTAGAGTCATTTTGCACCCTATATAAGTCACTTTCCACCATATATTTATACAATTAACATGTTAACATCATATACATCTGAATTGACATCCTTTTACCACCTCTTAATTCCACTTTCATACAGGTCATTTTTCTTCCACATTTTGGTTCTAATCAACCATGTAAGTCACTTTTCACCATATTAGAGTCACTTTGCACTTTCCACCATATATACAACAATTAACATGTTAACATCATATACATCCAGTTTGACATCCTTTTACCACCTATTAATGCCATTTTCATACAAGTTAATTTTATTCAACATTTTGGCTCTAATCAATCATGTAAGTGACTTATCACCATATTACAGTCACTTTGCACCTTATAAGATTCACTTGCCATCATATATCGGTATAATTAACATGTTAACATCATAGACATCCAATTAGAAATCCTTTTACCACCTCTTAGTGCCACATTCATACAAGTCAATTTTGGTCCACATTTTGGTTCTAATTAACCATGTAAGTCACTTTTCACCATATTAGAGTCATTTTGCACCCTATATGAGTCACTTTCCACCATATATTTATACAATTAACATGTTAACATCATATACATCCGAATTGACATCCTTTTACCACCTCTTAATTCCACTTTCATACAGGTCAATTTTGTTCCACATTTTGGTTCTAATCAACCATGTAAGTCACTTTTCACCATATTAGAGTCACTTTGCACCTTATAAGAGTCACTTTCCACCATATATACAACAATTAACATGTTAACATCATATACTTCCAATTTGACATGCTTTTACCACCTATTAATGCCACTTTCATACAAGTTAATTTCATTCCACATTTTGGCTCTAATCAGCCATGTAAGTCACTTTTCACCGTATTAGAGTCACTTTGCAGCCTATAAGAGTCACTTTCCCCATATATTGATACAATTAACATGTTAACTTCATGTACATGCAATTAAACATCCTTTAACCACCTTTTGGTACCCCTTTCCTTCAAGTCAATTTTGGGCCACATTTTGGTTCTAATCAATCATGTAAGTGACTTATCACCATATTAGATTCACTTTGCACCATATAAGAGTCACTTGCCATCATATATTGGTACAATTAACATGTTAACATCATATACATCCAATTAGAAATCCTTTTATCACCTCTTAATGCCACATTTATACAAGTCAATTTTGGTCCACATTTTGGTTCAAATTAACCATGTAAGTCACTTTCCACCATATATTTATACAATTAACATGTTAACATCATATACATCCGAATTGACATCCTTTTACCACTTCTTAATTCCACTTTCATACAGGTCAATTTTGTTCCACATTTTGGTTCTAATCAACCATGTAAGTCACTTTTCACCATATTAGAGTCACTTTGCACCTTATAAGAGTCACTTTCCACCATATATACAACAATTAACATGTTAACATCATATACTTCCAATTTGACATGCTTTTACCACCTATTAATGCCACTTTCATACAAGTTAATTTCATTCCACATTTTGGCTCTAATCAACCATGTAAATCACTTTTCACCATATTAGAGTCACTTTGCACCCTATAAGAGTCACTTTCCCCATATATTGATACAATTAACATGTTAAAATCATGTACATGCAATTAAACATTCTTTAACCACCTTTTGGTACCCCTTTCCTACTTGGGCCACATTTTGGCTCTAATCAATCATGTAAGTGACTTATCACCATATTACAGTCACTTTGCACCTTATAAGAGTCACTTGCCATCATATATCGGTACAATTAACATGTTAACATCATATACATCCAATTAGAAATCCTTTTACCACCTCTTAGTGCCACATTCATACAAGTCAATTTTGGTCCACATTTTGGTTCAAATTAACCATGTAAGTCACTTTTCACCATATTAGAGTCATTTTGCACCATATATGAGTCACTTTCCACCATATATTTATACAATTAACATGTTAACATCATATACATCCGAATTGACATCCTTTTACCATCTCTTAATTCCACTTTCATACAGGTCAATTTTGTTCGACATTTTGGTTCTAATCAACCATGTAAGTCACTTTTCACCATATTAGAGTCACTTTGCACCTTATAAGAGTCACTTTCCACCATATATACAACAATTAACATGTTAACATCACCAGTTTGACATCCTTTTACCACCTATTAATGCCACTTTCATGCAATTTAATTTTATTCCACATTTTGGCTCTAATCAACCATGTAAGTCACTTTTCACCATATTAGAGTCACTTTGCACCCTACAAGAGTCACTTTACATATATTGATACAATTAACATGTTAACATCATGTATATGCAATTAAACATCCTTTAACCACATTTTGGAACCCCTTTCCTACAAGTCAATTTTGGTCCACATTTTAACTCTAATAAATCATGTAAGTGACTTATAACCATTTTAGAGTCACTTGGCACCTTATAAGAGTCACTTGCCATCATATATTGGTACAATTAACATGTTAACATCATATATACATCCAATTAGAAATCCTTTTACCACCTCTTAGTGCCACATTCGTACAAGTCAATTTTGGTACACATTTTTGTTCTAATTAACCATGTAAGTCACTTTTCACCATATTCGAGTCATTTTGCACACTATATGAGTCACTTTCAACAATCTATTTGTATAATTAACATGTTAACATCATATACTTCCAATTTGACATCCTTTTACCACCTATTCATGCCACTTTCATACAAGTTAATTTCATTCCACATTTTGGCTCTAATCAACCATGTAAGTCACTTTTCACCATATTAGAGTCACTTTGCACCCTATAAGAGTCACTTTCCCCATATATTGATACAATTAACATGTTAACATCATGTACATGCAATTAAACATCCTTTAACCACCTTTTGGTACCCCTTTCCTACAAGTCAATTTTGGGCCACATTTTGGCTCTAATCAATCATGTAAGTGACTTATCACCATATTACAGTCACTTTGCACCTTATAAGAGTCACTTGCCATCATATATCGGTACAATTAACATGTTAACATCATATACATCCAATTAGAAATCCTTTTACCACCTCTTAGTGCCACATTCATACAAGTCAATTTTGGTCCACATTTTGGTTCAAATTAACCATGTAAGTCACTTTTCACCATATTAGAGTCATTTTGCACCATATATGAGTCATTTTCCACCATATATTTATACAATTAACATGTTAACATCATATACATCCGAATTGACATCCTTTTACCATCTCTTAATTCCACTTTCATACAGGTCAATTTTGTTCGACATTTTGGTTCTAATCAACCATGTAAGTCACTTTTCACCATATTAGAGTCACTTTGCACCTTATAAGAGTCACTTTCCACCATATATACAACAATTAACATGTTAACATCACCAGTTTGACATCCTTTTACCACCTATTAATGCCACTTTTATGCAATTTAATTTTATTCCACATTTTGGCTCTAATCAACCATGTAAGTCACTTTTCACCATATTAGAGTCACTTTGCACCCTACAAGAGTCACTTTACATATATTGATACAATTAACATGTTAACATCATGTATATGCAATTAAACATCCTTTAACCACATTTTGGAACCCCTTTCCTACAAGTCAATTTTGGTCCACATTTTAACTCTAATCAATCATGTAAGTGACTTATAACCATTTTAGAGTCACTTGGCACCTTATAAGAGTCACTTGCCATCATATATTGGTACAATTAACATGTTAACATCATATATACATCCAATTAGAAATCCTTTTACCACCTCTTAGTGCCACATTCGTACAAGTCAATTTTGGTACACATTTTTGTTCTAATTAACCATGTAAGTCACTTTTCACCATATTCGAGTCATTTTGCACACTATATGAGTCACTTTCAACAATCTATTTGTATAATTAACATGTTAACATCATATACTTCCAATTTGACATCCTTTTACCACCTATTAATGCCACTTTCATACAAGTTAATTTCATTCCACATTTTGGCTCTAATCAACCATGTAAGTCACTTTTCACCATATTAGAGTCACTTTGCACCCTATAAGAGTCACTTTCCCCATATATTGATACAATTAACATGTTAACATCATGTACATGCAATTAAACATCCTTTAACCACCTTTTGGTACCCCTTTCCTACAAGTCAATTTTGGGCCACATTTTGGCTCTAATCAATCATGTAAGTGACTTATCACCATATTACAGTCACTTTGCACCTTATAAGAGTCACTTGCCATCATATATCGGTACAATTAACATGTTAACATCATATACATCCAATTAGAAATCTTTTACCACCTCTTAGTGCCACATTCATACAAGTCAATTTTGGTCCACATTTTGGTTCAAATTAACCATGTAAGTCACTTTTCACCATATTAGAGTCATTTTGCACCCTATATGAGTCACTTTCCAGCATATATTTATACAATTAACTTGTTAACATCATATATATCCGAATTCACATCCTTTTACCACCTCTTAATTCCACTTTCATACAGGTCAATTTTGTTCCACATTTTGGTTCTAATCAACCATGTAAGTCACTTTTCACCATATTAGAGTCACTTTGCACTTTATAAGAGTCACTTTCCACCATATATACAACAATTTACATGTTAACATCATATACATTCAGTTTGACAACCTTTTACCACCTATTAATGCCACTTTCATACAAGTTAATTTTATTCCACATTTTGGCTCTAATCAACCATGTAAGTCACTTTTCACCATATTAGAGTCACTTTGCACCCTATAAGAGTCACTTTCCCCATATATTTATACAATTAACATCTTAACATCATGTACATGAAATTAAACATCCTTTAACCACCTTTTGGTACCCCTTTCCTACAAGTCAATTTTGGGCCACATTTTGGCTCTAATCAATCATGTAAGTCACTTTTCACCATATTAGAGTCATTTTGCACCCTATATGAGTCACTTTCCCCCATATATTTATACAATTAACATGTTAACATGATATATATCCGAATTCACATCCTTTTACCACCTCTTAATTCCACTTTC
Organism: Apium graveolens; assembly: GCF_009905375.1. Classification (NCBI taxonomy): domain Eukaryota; kingdom Viridiplantae; phylum Streptophyta; class Magnoliopsida; order Apiales; family Apiaceae; genus Apium; species Apium graveolens. The sequence goes on along the minus strand of NW_027418504.1, from coordinate 244,355 downwards.
ATACATGTCAATTTTGTTCCACATTTTGGTTCTAATCAACCATGTAAGTCACTTTTCACCATATTAGAGTCACTTTGCACCTTACAAGAGTCACTTTCCACCATATATACAACAATTAACATGTTAACATCATATACATTCAGTTTGACAACCTTTTACCACCTATTAATGCCACTTTCATACAAATTAATTTTATTCCACATTTTGGCTCTAATCAACCATGTAAGTCACTTTTCACCATATTAGAGTCACTTTGCACCCTATAAGAGTCACTTTCCCCATATATTTATACAATTAACATGTTAAAATCATGTACATGCAATTAAACATCCTTTAACCACCTTTTGGCACCCCTTTCCCACAAGTCAATTTTGGGCCACATTTTGGCTCTAATCAATCATGTAAGTGACTTATCACCATATTAGAGTCACTTTACACCTTATAAGAGTCACTTGCCATCATATATTGGTACAATTAACATGCTAACATCATATACATCCAATTAGAAATTCTTTTACCACCTCTTAGTGCCACATTCATACAAGTCAATTTTGGTCCACATTTTGGTTAAATTAACCATGTAAGTCACTTTTCACCATCTTAGAGTCATTTTGCACCCTATATAAGTCACTTTCCACCATATATTTATACAATTAACATGTTAACATCATATACATCTGAATTGACATCCTTTTACCACCTCTTAATTCCACTTTCATACAGGTCAATTTTCTTCCACATTTTGGTTCTAATCAACCATGTATGTCACTTTTCACCATATTAGAGTCACTTTGCACCTTATAAGAGTCACTTTCCACCATATATACAACAATTAACATGTTAACATCATATACATCCAGTTTGACATCCTTTTACCACCTATTAATGCCATTTTCATACAAGTTAATTTTATTCAACATTTTGGCTCTAATCAATCATGTAAGTGACTTATCACCATATTACAGTCACTTTGCACCTTATAAGAGTCACTTGCCATCATATATCGGTATAATTAACATGTTAACATCATAGACATCCAATTAGAAATCCTTTTACCACCTCTTAGTGCCACATTCATACAAGTCAATTTTGGTCCACATTTTGGTTCTAATTAACCATGTAAGTCACTTTTCACCATATTAGAGTCATTTTGCACCCTATATGAGTCACTTTCCACCATATATTTATACAATTAACATGTTAACATCATATACATCCGAATTGACATCCTTTTACCACCTCTTAATTCCACTTTCATACAGGTCAATTTTGTTCCACATTTTGGTTCTAATCAACCATGTAAGTCACTTTTCACCATATTAGAGTCACTTTGCACCTTATAAGAGTCACTTTCCACCATATATACAACAATTAACATGTTAACATCATATACTTCCAATTTGACATGCTTTTACCACCTATTAATGCCACTTTCATACAAGTTAATTTCATTCCACATTTTGGCTCTAATCAGCCATGTAAGTCACTTTTCACCGTATTAGAGTCACTTTGCAGCCTATAAGAGTCACTTTCCCCATATATTGATACAATTAACATGTTAACTTCATGTACATGCAATTAAACATCCTTTAACCACCTTTTGGTACCCCTTTCCTTCAAGTCAATTTTGGGCCACATTTTGGTTCTAATCAATCATGTAAGTGACTTATCACCATATTAGATTCACTTTGCACCATATAAGAGTCACTTGCCATCATATATTGGTACAATTAACATGTTAACATCATATACATCCAATTAGAAATCCTTTTATCACCTCTTAATGCCACATTTATACAAGTCAATTTTGGTCCACATTTTGGTTCAAATTAACCATGTAAGTCACTTTTCACCATATTAGAGTCATTTTGCACCCTATATGAGTCACTTTCCACCATATATTTATACAATTAACATGTTAACATCATATACATCCGAATTGACATCCTTTTACCATCTCTTAATTCCACTTTCATACAGGTCAATTTTGTTCGACATTTTGGTTCTAATCAACCATGTAAGTCACTTTTCACCATATTAGAGTCACTTTGCACCTTATAAGAGTCACTTTCCACCATATATACAACAATTAACATGTTAACATCACCAGTTTGACATCCTTTTACCACCTATTAATGCCACTTTCATGCAAGTTAATTTTATTCCACATTTTGGCTCTAATCAACCATGTAAGTCACTTTTCGCCATATTAGAGTCACTTTGCACCCTATAAGAGTCACTTTACATATATTGATACAATTAACATGTTAACATCATGTATATGCAATTAAACATCCTTTAACCACATTTTGGAACCCCTTTCCTACAAGTCAATTTTGGTCTACATTTTGGCTCTAATCAATCATGTAAGTGACTTATCACCATTTTAGAGTCACTTGGCACCTTATAAGAGTCACTTGCCATCATATATTGGTACAATTAACATGTTAACATCATATACATCCAATTAGAAATCCTTTTACCACCTCTTAGTGCCACATTCGTACAAGTCAATTTTGGTACATATTTTTGTTCTAATTAACCATGTAAGTCACTTTTCACCATATTCGAGTCATTTTGCACCCTATATGAGTCACTTTCAACAATCTATTTGTATAATTAACATGTTAACATCATATACTTCCAATTTGACATCCTTTTACCACCTATTAATGCCACTTTCATACAAGTTAATTTCATTCCACATTTTGGCTCTAATCAACCATGTAAGTCACTTTTCACCATATTAGAGTCACTTTGCACCCTATAAGAGTCACTTTCCCCATATATTGATACAATTAACATGTTAACATCATGTACATGCAATTAAACATCCTTTAACCCCCTTTTGGTACCCCTTTCCTACAAGTCAATTTTGGGCCACATTTTGCCTCTAATCAATCATGTAAGTGACTTATCACCATATTAGAGTCACTTTGCACCTTATAAGAGTCATTTGCCATCATATATCGGTACAATTAACATGTTAACATCATATACATCCAATTAGAAATCCTTTTACCACCTCTTAGTGCCACATTCATACAAGTCAATTTTGGTCCACATTTTGGTTCAAATTAACCATGTAAGTCACTTTTCACCATATTAGAGTCATTTTGCACCCTATATGAGTCACTTTCCACCATATATTTATACAATTAACATGTTAACATCATATACATCCGAATTGACATCCTTTTACCACCTCTTAATTCCACTTTCATACAGGTCAATTTTGTCCACATTTTGGTTCTAATCAACCATGTATGTCACTTTTCACCATATTAGAGTCACTTTGCACCTTATAAGAGTCACTTTCCACCAATATATACAACAATTAACATGTTAACATCATATACATCAGTGTGACATCCTTTTACCACCTATTAATGCCACTTTCATACAAGTTAATTTTATTCCACATTTTGGCTCTAATCAACCATGTAAGTCACTTTTCACCATATTAGAGTCACTTTGCTACCCTATAAGAGTCACTTTCCCTACATATTGATACAATTAACATGTTAACATCATGTACATGCAATTAAACATCCTTTAACCACCTTTTGGTACCCCTTTCCTACAAGTCAATTTTGGGCCACATTTTGCCTCTAATCAATCATGTAAGTGACTTATCACCATATTACAGTCACTTTGCACCTTATAAGAGTCACTTGCCATCATATATCGGTACAATTAACATGTTAACATCATATACATCCAATTAGAAATCCTTTTACCACCTCTTAGTGCCACATTCATACAAGTCAATTTTGGTCCACATTTTGGTTCTAAATTAACCATGTAAGTCACTTTTCACCATATTAGAGTCATTTTGCACCCTATATGAGTCACTTTCCACATATATTTATACAATTAACATGTTAACATCATATACATCCGAATTGACATCCTTTTACCACCTCTTAATTCCACTTTCATACAGGTCAATTTTGTTCCACATTTTGGTTCTAATCAACCATGTAAGTCACTTTTCACCATATTAGAGTCACTTTGCACCTTATAAGAGTCACTTTCCACCATATATACAACAATTAACATGTTAACATCATATACATTCCAGTTTGACATCCTTTTACCACCTATTAATGCCACTTTCATACAAGTTAATTTTATTCCACATTTTGGCTCTAATCAACCATGTAAGTCACTTTTCACCATATTAGAGTCACTTTGCACCCTATAAGAGTCACTTTCCCCACATATTGATACAATTAACATGTTAACATCATGTACATGCAATTAAACATCCTTTAACCACCTTTTGGTACCCCTTTCCTACAAGTCAATTTTGGGCCACATTTTGGCTCTAATCAATCATGTAAGTGACTTATCACCATATTACAGTCACTTTGCACCTTATAAGAGTCACTTGCCATCATATATCGGTACAATTAACATGTTAACATCATATACATCCAATTAGAAATCCTTTTACCACCTCTTAGTGCCACATTCATACAAGTCAATTTTGGTCCACATTTTGGTTCAAATTAACCATGTAAGTCACTTTTCACCATATTAGAGTCATTTTGCACCATATATGAGTCACTTTCGACCATATATTTATACAATTAACATGTTCACATAATATACATCCGAATTGACATCCTTTTACCACCTCTTAATTCCACTTTCATACAGGTCAATTTTGTTCCACATTTTGGTTCTAATCAACCATGTAAGTCACTTTTCACCATATTAGAGTCACTTTGCACCTTATAAGAGTCACTTTCCACCATATATACAACAATTAACATGTTAACATCATATACATCCAGTTTGACATCCTTTTACCACCTATTAATGCCATTTTCATACAAGTTAATTTTATTCCACATTTTGGCATCTAATCAACCATGTAAGTCACTTTTCACCATATTAGAGTCATTTTGCTCACTATAAGAGTCACTTTCCCCACATATTGATAGAATTAACATGTTAACATCATGTACATGCAATTAAACATCCTTTAACCACCTTTTGGTACCCCTTTCCTACAAGTCAATTTTGGGCCACATTTTGGCTTCTAATCAATCATGTAAGTGACTTATCTCCATATTACAGTCACTTTGCACCTTATTAGAGTCACTTGCCATCATATATCGGTACAATTAACATGTTAACATCATATACATCCAATTAGAAATCCTTTTACCACCTCTTAGTGCCACATTCATACAAGTCAATTTTAGGTCCACATTTTGGTTCTAATTAACCATGTAAGTCACTTTTCACCATATTAGAGTAATTTTGCACCCTATATGAGTCACTTTCCAGCGTATATTTATACAATTAACATGTTAACATCATATATATCCGAATTCGCATCCTTTTACCACCTCTTAATTCCACTTTCATACAGGTGAATTTTGTTCCACATTTTGGTTCTAATCAACCATGTAAGTCACTTTTCACCATATTAGAGTCACTTTGCACCTTATAAGAGTCACTTTCCACCATATATACAACAATTAACATGTTAACATCTTATACATTCAGTGTGACAACCTTTTACCACCTATTAATGCCACTTTCATACAAGTTAATTTTATTCCACATTTTGGCTCTAATCAACCATGTAAGTCACTTTCCACCATATATACAACAATTAACATGTTAACATCACCAGTTTGAACATCCTTTTACCACCTATTAATGCCACTTTCATGCAAGTTAATTTTATTCCACATTTTGGCTCTAATCAACCATGTAAGTCACTTTTCACCATATTAGAGTCACTTTGCACCCTATAAGAGTCACTTTACATATATTGATACAATTAACATGTTAACATCATGTATATGCAATTAAACATCCTTTAACCACCTTTTGGTACCCCTTTCCTACAAGTCAATTTTGGCCTACATTTTGGCTCTAATCAATCATGTAAGTGACTTATCACCATATTAGAGTCACTAGGCACCTTATAAGAGTCACTTGCCATCATATATTGGTACAATTAACATGTTAACATCATATACATCCAATTAGAAATCCTTTTACCACCTCTTAGTGCCACATTCATACAAGTCAATTTTGGTCCACATTTTGGTTCTAATTAACCATGTAAGTCACTTTTCACCATATTAGAGTCATTTTGCACCCTATATGAGTCACTTTCCACCATATATTTATACAATTAACATGTTAACATCATATACATCCGAATTGACATCCTTTTACCACCTCTTAATTCCACTTTCATACAGGTCAATTTTGTTCCACATTTTGGTTCTAATCAACCATGTAAGTCACTTTTCACCATATTAGAGTCACTTTGCACCTTATAAGAGTCACTTTCCACCATATATACAACAATTAACATGTTAACATCATATACTTCCAATTTGACATGCTTTTACCACCTATTAATGCCACTTTCATACAAGTTAATTTCATTCCACATTTTGGCTCTAATCAGCCATGTAAGTCACTTTTCACCGTATTAGAGTCACTTTGCAGCCTATAAGAGTCACTTTCCCCATATATTGATACAATTAACATGTTAACTTCATGTACATGCAATTAAACATCCTTTAACCACCTTTTGGTACCCCTTTCCTTCAAGTCAATTTTGGGCCACATTTTGGTTCTAATCAATCATGTAAGTGACTTATCACCATATTAGATTCACTTTGCACCATATAAGAGTCACTTGCCATCATATATTGGTACAATTAACATGTTAACATCATATACATCCAATTAGAAATCCTTTTATCACCTCTTAATGCCACATTTATACAAGTCAATTTTGGTCCACATTTTGGTTCAAATTAACCATGTAAGTCACTTTTCACCATATTAGAGTCATTTTGCACCCTATATGAGTCACTTTCCACCATATATTTATACAATTAACATGTTAACATCATATACATCCGAATTGACATCCTTTTACCATCTCTTAATTCCACTTTCATACAGGTCAATTTTGTTCGACATTTTGGTTCTAATCAACCATGTAAGTCACTTTTCACCATATTAGAGTCACTTTGCACCTTATAAGAGTCACTTTCCACCATATATACAACAATTAACATGTTAACATCACCAGTTTGACATCCTTTTACCACCTATTAATGCCACTTTCATGCAAGTTAATTTTATTCCACATTTTGGCTCTAATCAACCATGTAAGTCACTTTTCGCCATATTAGAGTCACTTTGCACCCTATAAGAGTCACTTTACATATATTGATACAATTAACATGTTAACATCATGTATATGCAATTAAACATCCTTTAACCACATTTTGGAACCCCTTTCCTACAAGTCAATTTTGGTCTACATTTTGGCTCTAATCAATCATGTAAGTGACTTATCACCATTTTAGAGTCACTTGGCACCTTATAAGAGTCACTTGCCATCATATATTGGTACAATTAACATGTTAACATCATATACATCCAATTAGAAATCCTTTTACCACCTCTTAGTGCCACATTCGTACAAGTCAATTTTGGTACATATTTTTGTTCTAATTAACCATGTAAGTCACTTTTCACCATATTCGAGTCATTTTGCACCCTATATGAGTCACTTTCAACAATCTATTTGTATAATTAACATGTTAACATCATATACTTCCAATTTGACATCCTTTTACCACCTATTAATGCCACTTTCATACAAGTTAATTTCATTCCACATTTTGGCTCTAATCAACCATGTAAGTCACTTTTCACCATATTAGAGTCACTTTGCACCCTATAAGAGTCACTTTCCCCATATATTGATACAATTAACATGTTAACATCATGTACATGCAATTAAACATCCTTTAACCCCCTTTTGGTACCCCTTTCCTACAAGTCAATTTTGGGCCACATTTTGGCTCTAATCAATCATGTAAGTAACTTATCACCATATTAGAGTAACTTTGCACCCTATAAGAGTCACTTGCCATCGTATATTGGTACAATTAACATGTTAACATCATATAAATCCAATTAGAAATCCTTTTACCACCTCTTAGTGCCACAATTATACAAGTCAATTTTGGTCCATATTTTGGTTCAAATTAACCATGTATGTCACTTTTCACCATATTAGAGTCATTTTGCACCCCATATGAGTCACTTTCCACCATATATTTATACAATTAACATGTTAACATAATATACATCCGAATTGACATCCTTTTACCACCTCTTAATTCCACTTTCATACAGGTCAATTTTGCCAAATTTTGGTTCTAATCAACCATGTATGTCACTTTTCACCATATTAGAGTCACTTTGCACCTTATAAGAGTCACTTTCCACCAAATATACAACAATTAACATGTTAACATCATATACATCCAGTTTGACATCCTTTTACCACCTATTAATGCCATTTTCATAAAAGTTAATTTTATTCCACATTTTGGCTCTAATCAACCATGTAAGTCACTTTTCACCATATTAGAGTCATTTTGCTCACTATAAAAGTCAATTTCCCCACATATTGATACAATTAACATGTTAACATCATGTACATGCAATTAAACATCCTTTAACCACCTTTTGGTACCCCTTTCCTACAAGTCAATTTTGGGCCACATTTTGCCTCTAATCAATCAGGTAAGTGACTTATCACCATATTACAGTCACTTTGCACCTTATAAGAGTCACTTGCCATCATATATCGGTACAATTAACATGTTAACATCATATACATCCAATTAGAAATCCTTTTACCACCTCTTAGTGCCACATTCATACAAGTCAATTTTGGTCCACATTTTGGTTCTAATTAACCATGTAAGTCACTTTTCACCATATTAGAGTCATTTTGCACCCTATATGAGTCACTTTCCAGCATATATTTATACAATTAACATGTTAACATCATATATATCCGAATTCGCATCCTTTTACCACCTCTTAATTCCACTTTCATACAGGTCAATTTTGTTCCACATTTTGGTTCTAATCAACCATGTAAGTCACTTTTCACCATATTAGAGTCACTTTGCACCTTAGAAGAGTCACTTTCCACCATATATACAACAATTAACATGTTAACATCATATACATTGAGTGTGACAACCTTTTACCACCTATTAATGCCACTTTCATACAAGTTAATTTTATTCCACATTTTGGCTCTAATCAACCATGTAAGTCACTTTTCACCATATTAGAGTCACTTTGCACCCTATAAGAGTCACTTTCCCCACATATTGATACAATTAACATGTTAAGATCATGTACATGCAATTAAACATCCTTTAACCACCTTTTGGTACCCCTTTCCTACAAGTCAATTTTGGGCCACATTTTGGCTCTAATCAATCATGTAAGTGACTTATCACCATATTACAGTCACTTTGCACCTTATAAGAGTCACTTGCCATCATATATCGGTACAATTAACATGTTAACATCATACACATCCAATTAGAAATCCTTTTACCACCTCTTAGTGCCACATTCATACAAGTCAATTTTGGTCCACATTTTGGTTCAAATTAACAATGTAAGTCACTTTTCACCATATTAGAGTCATTTTGCACCCTATATGAGTCACTTTCCACCATATATTTATACAATTAACATGTTAACATAATATACATCCGAATTGACATCCTTTTACCACCTCTTAATTCCACTTTCATACAGGTCAATTTTGTTCCACATTTTGGTTCTAATCAACCATGTAAGTCACTTTTCACCATATTAGAGTCACTTTGCACCTTATAAGAGTCACTTTCCACCAAATATACAACAATTAACATGTTAACATCATATACATCCAGTTTGACATCCTTTTACCACCTATTAATGCCATTTTCATAAAAGTTAATTTTATTCCACATTTTGGCTCTAATCAACCATGTAAGTCACTTTTCACCATATTAGAGTCATTTTGCTCACTATAAGAGTCACTTTCCCCACATATTGATACAATTAACATGTTAACATCATGTACATGCAATTAAACATCCTTTAACCACCTTTTGGTACCCCTTTCCTACAAGTCAATTTTGGGCCACATTTTGCCTCTAATCAATCATGTAAGTGACTTATCACCATATTACAGTCACTTTGCACCTTATAAGAGTCACTTGCCATCATATATCGGTACAATTAACATGTTAACATCATATACATCCAATTAGAAATCCTTTTACCACCTCTTAGTGCCACATTCATACAAGTCAATTTTGGTCCACATTTTGGTTCTAATTAACCATGTAAGTCACTTTTCACCATATTAGAGTCATTTTGCACCCTATATGAGTCACTTTCCAGCATATATTTATACAATTAACATGTTAACATCATATATATCCGAATTCGCATCCTTTTACCACCTCTTAATTCCACTTTCATACAGGTCAATTTTGTTCCACATTTTGGTTCTAATCAACCATGTAAGTCACTTTTCACCATATTAGAGTCACTTTGCACCTTAGAAGAGTCACTTTCCAGCATATATACAACAATTAACATGTTAACATCATATACATTGAGTGTGACAACCTTTTACCACCTATTAATGCCACTTTCATACAAGTTAATTTTATTCCACATTTTGGCTCTAATCAACCATGTAAGTCACTTTTCACCATATTAGAGTCACTTTGCACCCTATAAGAGTCACTTTCCCTACATATTGATACAATTAACATGTTAAGATCATGTACATGCAATTAAACATCCTTTAACCACCTTTTGGTACCCCTTTCCTACAAGTCAATTTTGGGCCACATTTTGGCTCTAATCAATCATGTAAGTGACTTATCACCATATTACAGTCACTTTGCACCTTATAAGAGTCACTTGCCATCATATATCGGTACAATTAACATGTTAACATCATACACATCCAATTAGAAATCCTTTTACCACCTCTTAGTGCCACATTCATACAAGTCAATTTTGGTCCACATTTTGGTTCAAATTAACAATGTAAGTCACTTTTCACCATATTAGAGTCCTTTTGCACCCTATATGAGTCACTTTCCACAATATATTTATACAATTAACATGTTAACATCATATACATCCGAATTGACATCCTTTTACCACCTCTTAATTCCACTTTCATACAGGTCAATTTTGTTCCACATTTTGGTTCTAATCAACCATGTAAGTCACTTTTCACCATATTAGAGTCACTTTGCACCGTATAAGAGTCACTTTCCACCATATATACAACAATTAACATGTTAACATCATATACATCCAGTTTGATATCCTTTTACCACCTATTAATGGCATTTTCATACAAGTTAATTTTATTCCACATTTTGGCTCTAATCAACCATGTAAGTAACTTTTCACCATATTAGAGTTACTTCACACCCTATTAGAGTCACTTTCCCCACATATTGATACAATTAACATGTTAACATCATGTACATGCAATTAAACATCCTTTAACCACCTTTTGGTACCCCTTTCCTACAAGTCAATTTTGGGCCACATTTTGGCTCTAATCAATCATGTAAGTGACTTATCACCATATTACAGTCACTTTGCACATTATAAGAGTCACTTGCCATCATATATCGGTACAATTAACATGTTAATATCATATACATCCAATTAGAAATCCTTTTACCACCTCTTAGTGCCACATTTAAACAAGTCAATTTTGGTCCACATTTTGGTTCAAATTAACCATGTAAGTCACTTTTCACCATATTAGAGTCATTTTGCACCCTATATGAGTCACTTTTCACCATATATTTATACAATTAACATGTTAACATAATATACATCCAAATTGACATCCTTTTATCACCTCTTAATTCCACTTTCATACAGGTCAATTTTGTTCCACATTTTGGTTCTAATCAACCATGTAAGTCACTTTTCACCATATTAGAGTCAATTTGCACCTTATAAGAGTCACTTTCCACCATATATACAACAATTAACATGTTAACATCATATACATCCAGTTTGACATCCTTTTACCACCTATTAATGCCATTTTCATACAAGTTAATTTTATTCCACATTTTGGCACTAATCAACCATGTAAGTCACTTTTCACCATATTAGAGTCATTTTGCTCACTATAAGAGTCACTTTCCCCACATATTGATAGAATTAACATGTTAACATCATGTACATGAAATTAAACATCCTTTAACCACCTTTTGGTACCCCTTTCCTACAAGTCAATTTTGGGCCACATTTTGGTTCTAATCAATCATGTAAGTGACTTATCTCCATATTACAGTCACTTTGCACCTTATTAGAGTCACTTGCCATCATATATCGGTACAATTAACATGTTAACATCATATACATCCAATTAGAAATCCTTTTACCACCTCTTAGTGCCACATTCATACAAGTCAATTTTAGTCCACATTTTGGTTCTAATTAACCATGTAAGTCACTTTTCACCATATTAGAGTAATTTTGCACCCTATATGAGTCACTTTCCAGCGTATATTTATACAATTAACATGTTAACATCATATATATCCGAATTCGCATCCTTTTACCACCTCTTAATTCCACTTTCATACAGGTGAATTTTGTTCCACATTTTGGTTCTAATCAACCATGTAAGTCACTTTTCACCATATTAGAGTCACTTTGCACCTTATAAGAGTCACTTTCCACCATATATACAACAATTAACATGTTAACATCTTATACATTCAGTGTGACAACCTTTTACCACCTATTAATGCCACTTTCATACAAGTTAATTTTATTCCACATTTTGGCTCTAATCAACCATGTAAGTCACTTTCCACCATATATACAACAATTAACATGTTAACATCACCAGTTTGAACATCCTTTTACCACCTATTAATGCCACTTTCATGCAAGTTAATTTTATTCCACATTTTGGCTCTAATCAACCATGTAAGTCACTTTTCACCATATTAGAGTCACTTTGCACCCTATAAGAGTCACTTTACATATATTGATACAATTAACATGTTAACATCATGTATATGCAATTAAACATCCTTTAACCACATTTTGGAACCCCTTTCCTACAAGTCAATTTTGGTCTACATTTTGGCTCTAATCAATCATGTAAGTGACTTATCACCATTTTAGAGTCACTTGGCACCTTATAAGAGTCACTTGCCATCATATATTGGTACAATTAACATGTTAACATCATATACATCCAATTAGAAATCCTTTTACCACCTCTTAGTGCCAGATTCGTACAAGTCAATTTTGGTACATATTTTTGTTCTAATTAACCATGTAAGTCACTTTTCACCATATTCGAGTCATTTTGCACCCTATATGAGTCACTTTCAACAATCTATTTTTATAATTAACATGTTAACATCATATACTTCCAATTTGACATCCTTTTACCACCTATTAATGCCACTTTCATACAAGTTAATTTCATTCCACATTTTGGCTCTAATCAACCATGTAAGTCACTTTTCACCATATTAGAGTCACTTTGCACCCTATAAGAGTCACTTTCCCCATATATTGATACAATTAACATGTTAACATCATGTACATGCAATTAAACATCCTTTAACCACCTTTTGGTACCCCTTTCCTACAAGTCAATTTTGGGCCACATTTTGGCTCTAATCAATCATGTAAGTAACTTATCACCATATTAGAGTAACTTTGCACCCTATAAGAGTCACTTGCCATCGTATATTGGTACAATTAACATGTTAACATCATATAAATCCAATTAGAAATCCTTTTACCACCTCTTAGTGCCACAATTATACAAGTCAATTTTGGTCCATATTTTGGTTCAAATTAACCATGTAAGTCACTTTTCACCATATTAGAGTCATTTTGCACCCCATATGAGTCACTTTCCACCATATATTTATACAATTAACATGTTAACATAATATACATCCGAATTGACATCCTTTTACCACCTCTTAATTCCACTTTCATACAGGTCAATTTTGCCACATTTTGGTTCTAATCAACCATGTATGTCACTTTTCACCATATTAGAGTCACTTTGCACCTTATAAGAGTCACTTTCCACCAAATATACAACAATTAACATGTTAACATCATATACATCCAGTTTGACATCCTTTTACCACCTATTAATGCCATTTTCATAAAAGTTAATTTTATTCCACATTTTGGCTCTAATCAACCATGTAAGTCACTTTTCACCATATTAGAGTCATTTTGCTCACTATAAAAGTCAATTTCCCCACATATTGATACAATTAACATGTTAACATCATGTACATGCAATTAAACATCCTTTAACCACCTTTTGGTACCCCTTTCCTACAAGTCAATTTTGGGCCACATTTTGCCTCTAATCAATCAGGTAAGTGACTTATCACCATATTACAGTCACTTTGCACCTTATAAGAGTCACTTGCCATCATATATCGGTACAATTAACATGTTAACATCATATACATCCAATTAGAAATCCTTTTACCACCTCTTAGTGCCACATTCATACAAGTCAATTTTGGTCCACATTTTGGTTCTAATTAACCATGTAAGTCACTTTTCACCATATTAGAGTCAATTTGCACCTTATAAGAGTCACTTTCCACCATATATACAACAATTAACATGTTAACATCATATACATCCAGTTTGACATCCTTTTACCACCTATTAATGCCATTTTCATACAAGTTAATTTTATTCCACATTTTGGCACTAATCAACCATGTAAGTCACTTTTCACCATATTAGAGTCATTTTGCTCACTATAAGAGTCACTTTCCCCACATATTGATAGAATTAACATGTTAACATCATGTACATGAAATTAAACATCCTTTAACCACCTTTTGGTACCCCTTTCCTACAAGTCAATTTTGGGCCACATTTTGGTTCTAATCAATCATGTAAGTGACTTATCTCCATATTACAGTCACTTTGCACCTTATTAGAGTCACTTGCCATCATATATCGGTACAATTAACATGTTAACATCATATACATCCAATTAGAAATCCTTTTACCACCTCTTAGTGCCACATTCATACAAGTCAATTTTGTTCCACATTTTGGTTCTAATCAACCATGTAAGTCACTTTTCACCATATTAGAGTCAATTTGCACCTTATAAGAGTCACTTTCCACCATATATACAACAATTAACATGTTAACATCATATACATCCAGTTTGACATCCTTTTACCACCTATTAATGCCATTTTCATACAAGTTAATTTTATTCCACATTTTGGCACTAATCAACCATGTAAGTCACTTTTCACCATATTAGAGTCATTTTGCTCACTATAAGAGTCACTTTCCCCACATATTGATAGAATTAACATGTTAACATCATGTACATGAAATTAAACATCCTTTAACCACCTTTTGGTACCCCTTTCCTACAAGTCAATTTTGGGCCACATTTTGCCTCTAATCAATCAGGTAAGTGACTTATCACCATATTACAGTCACTTTGCACCTTATAAGAGTCACTTGCCATCATATATCGGTACAATTAACATGTTAACATCATATACATCCAATTAGAAATCCTTTTACCACCTCTTAGTGCCACATTCATACAAGTCAATTTTGTTCCACATTTTGGTTCTAATCAACCATGTAAGTCACTTTTCACCATATTAGAGTCAATTTGCACCTTATAAGAGTCACTTTCCACCATATATACAACAATTAACATGTTAACATCATATACATCCAGTTTGACATCCTTTTACCACCTATTAATGCCATTTTCATACAAGTTAATTTTATTCCACATTTTGGCACTAATCAACCATGTAAGTCACTTTTCACCATATTAGAGTCATTTTGCTCACTATAAGAGTCACTTTCCCCACATATTGATAGAATTAACATGTTAACATCATGTACATGAAATTAAACATCCTTTAACCACCTTTTGGTACCCCTTTCCTACAAGTCAATTTTGGGCCACATTTTGGTTCTAATCAATCATGTAAGTGACTTATCTCCATATTACAGTCACTTTGCACCTTATTAGAGTCACTTGCCATCATATATCGGTACAATTAACATGTTAACATCATATACATCCAATTAGAAATCCTTTTACCACCTCTTAGTGCCACATTCATACAAGTCAATTTTAGTCCACATTTTGGTTCTAATTAACCATGTAAGTCACTTTTCACCATATTAGAGTAATTTTGCACCCTATATGAGTCACTTTCCAGCGTATATTTATACAATTAACATGTTAACATCATATATATCCGAATTCACATCCTTTTACCACCTCTTAATTCCACTTTCATACAGGTGAATTTTGTTCCACATTTTGGTTCTAATCAACCATGTAAGTCACTTTTCACCATATTAGAGTCACTTTGCACCTTATAAGAGTCACTTTCCACCATATATACAACAATTAACATGTTAACATCTTATACATTCAGTGTGACAACCTTTTACCACCTATTAATGCCACTTTCATACAAGTTAATTTTATTCCACATTTTGGCTCTAATCAACCATGTAAGTCACTTTCCACCATATATACAACAATTAACATGTTAACATCACCAGTTTGACATCCTTTTACCACCTATTAATGCCACTTTCATGCAAGTTAATTTTATTCCACATTTTGGCTCTAATCAACCATGTAAGTCACTTTTCACCATATTAGAGTCACTTTGCACCCTATAAGAGTCACTTTACATATATTGATACAATTAACATGTTAACATCATGTATATGCAATTAAACATCCTTTAACCACATTTTGGAACCCCTTTCCTACAAGTCAATTTTGGTCTACATTTTGGCTCTAATCAATCATGTAAGTGACTTATCACCATTTTAGAGTCACTTGGCACCTTATAAGAGTCACTTGCCATCATATATTGGTACAATTAACATGTTAACATCATATACATCCAATTAGAAATCCTTTTACCACCTCTTAGTGCCAGATTCGTACAAGTCAATTTTGGTACATATTTTTGTTCTAATTAACCATGTAAGTCACTTTTCACCATATTCGAGTCATTTTGCACCCTATATGAGTCACTTTCAACAATCTATTTTTATAATTAACATGTTAACATCATATACTTCCAATTTGACATCCTTTTACCACCTATTAATGCCACTTTCATACAAGTTAATTTCATTCCACATTTTGGCTCTAATCAACCATGTAAGTCACTTTTCACCATATTAGAGTCACTTTGCACCCTATAAGAGTCACTTTCCCCATATATTGATACAATTAACATGTTAACATCATGTACATGCAATTAAACATCCTTTAACCACCTTTTGGTACCCATTTCCTACAAGTCAATTTTGGGCCACATTTTGGCTCTAATCAATCATGTAAGTAACTTATCACCATATTAGAGTAACTTTGCACCCTATAAGAGTCACTTGCCATCGTATATTGGTACAATTAACATGTTAACATCATATAAATCCAATTAGAAATCCTTTTACCACCTCTTAGTGCCACATTCATACAAGTCAATTTTGGTCCACATTTTGGTTCAAATTAACAATGTAAGTCACTTTTCACCATATTAGAGTCATTTTGCACCCTATATGAGTCACTTTCCACCATATATTTATACAATTAACATGTTAACATAATATACATCCGAATTGACATCCTTTTACCACCTCTTAATTCCACTTTCATACAGGTCAATTTTGTTCCACATTTTGGTTCTAATCAACCATGTAAGTCACTTTTCACCATATTAGAGTCACTTTGCACCTTATAAGAGTCACTTTCCACCAAATATACAACAATTAACATGTTAACATCATATACATCCAGTTTGACATCCTTTTACCACCTATTAATGCCATTTTCATAAAAGTTAATTTTATTCCACATTTTGGCTCTAATCAACCATGTAAGTCACTTTTCACCATATTAGAGTCATTTTGCTCACTATAAGAGTCACTTTCCCCACATATTGATACAATTAACATGTTAACATCATGTACATGCAATTAAACATCCTTTAACCACCTTTTGGTACCCCTTTCCTACAAGTCAATTTTGGGCCACATTTTGCCTCTAATCAATCATGTAAGTGACTTATCACCATATTACAGTCACTTTGCACCTTATAAGAGTCACTTGCCATCATATATCGGTACAATTAACATGTTAACATCATATACATCCAATTAGAAATCCTTTTACCACCTCTTAGTGCCACATTCATACAAGTCAATTTTGGTCCACATTTTGGTTCTAATTAACCATGTAAGTCACTTTTCACCATATTAGAGTCATTTTGCACCCTATATGAGTCACTTTCCAGCATATATTTATACAATTAACATGTTAACATCATATATATCCGAATTCGCATCCTTTTACCACCTCTTAATTCCACTTTCATACAGGTCAATTTTGTTCCACATTTTGGTTCTAATCAACCATGTAAGTCACTTTTCACCATATTAGAGTCACTTTGCACCTTAGAAGAGTCACTTTCCACCATATATACAACAATTAACATGTTAACATCATATACATTGAGTGTGACAACCTTTTACCACCTATTAATGCCACTTTCATACAAGTTAATTTTATTCCACATTTTGGCTCTAATCAACCATGTAAGTCACTTTTCACCATATTAGAGTCACTTTGCACCCTATAAGAGTCACTTTCCCTACATATAGATACAATTAACATGTTAAGATCATGTACATGCAATTAAACATCCTTTAACCACCTTTTGGTACCCCTTTCCTACAAGTCAATTTTGGGCCACATTTTGGCTCTAATCAATCATGTAAGTGACTTATCACCATATTACAGTCACTTTGCACCTTATAAGAGTCACTTGCCATCATATATCGGTACAATTAACATGTTAACATCATACACATCCAATTAGAAATCCTTTTACCACCTCTTAGTGCCACATTCATACAAGTCAATTTTGGTCCACATTTTGGTTCAAATTAACAATGTAAGTCACTTTTCACCATATTAGAGTCCTTTTGCACCCTATATGAGTCACTTTCCACAATATATTTATACAATTAACATGTTAACATCATATACATCCGAATTGACATCCTTTTACCACCTCTTAATTCCACTTTCATACAGGTCAATTTTGTTCCACATTTTGGTTCTAATCAACCATGTAAGTCACTTTTCACCATATTAGAGTCACTTTGCACCGTATAAGAGTCACTTTCCACCATATATACAACAATTAACATGTTAACATCATATACATCCAGTTTGATATCCTTTTACCACCTATTAATGGCATTTTCATACAAGTTAATTTTATTCCACATTTTGGCTCTAATCAACCATGTAAGTAACTTTTCACCATATTAGAGTTACTTCACACCCTATTAGAGTCACTTTCCCCACATATTGATACAATTAACATGTTAACATCATGTACATGCAATTAAACATCCTTTAACCACCTTTTGGTACCCCTTTCCTACAAGTCAATTTTGGGCCACATTTTGGCTCTAATCAATCATGTAAGTGACTTATCACCATATTACAGTCACTTTGCACATTATAAGAGTCACTTGCCATCATATATCGGTACAATTAACATGTTAATATCATATACATCCAATTAGAAATCCTTTTACCACCTCTTAGTGCCACATTTAAACAAGTCAATTTTGGTCCACATTTTGGTTCAAATTAACCATGTAAGTCACTTTTCACCATATTAGAGTCATTTTGCACCCTATATGAGTCACTTTTCACCATATATTTATACAATTAACATGTTAACATAATATACATCCGAATTGACATCCTTTTATCACCTCTTAATTCCACTTTCATACAGGTCAATTTTGTTCCACATTTTGGTTCTAATCAACCATGTAAGTCACTTTTCACCATATTAGAGTCAATTTGCACCTTATAAGAGTCACTTTCCACCATATATACAACAATTAACATGTTAACATCATATACATCCAGTTTGACATCCTTTTACCACCTATTAATGCCATTTTCATACAAGTTAATTTTATTCCACATTTTGGCACTAATCAACCATGTAAGTCACTTTTCACCATATTAGAGTCATTTTGCTCACTATAAGAGTCACTTTCCCCACATATTGATAGAATTAACATGTTAACATCATGTACATGATATTAAACATCCTTTAACCACCTTTTGGTACCCCTTTCCTACAAGTCAATTTTGGGCCACATTTTGGTTCTAATCAATCATGTAAGTGACTTATCACCATATTACAGTCACTTTGCACCTTATTAGAGTCACTTGCCATCATATATCGGTACAATTAACATGTTAACATCATATACATCCAATTAGAAATCCTTTTACCACCTCTTAGTGCCACATTCATACAAGTCAATTTTAGTACACATTTTGGTTCTAATTAACCATGTAAGTCACTTTTCACCATATTAGAGTAATTTTGCACCCTATATGAGTCACTTTCCAGCATATATTTATACAATTAACATGTTAACATCATATATATCCGAATTCGCATCCTTTTACCACCTCTTAATTCCACTTTCATACAGGTGAATTTTGTTCCACATTTTGGTTCTAATCAACCATGTAAGTCACTTTTCACAATATTAGAGTCACTTTGCACCTTATAAGAGTCACTTTCCACCATATATACAACAATTAACATGTTAACATCTTATACATTCAGTGTGACAACCTTTTACCACCTATTAATGCCACTTTCATACAAGTTAATTTTATTCCACATTTTGGCTCTAATCAACCATGTAAGTCACTTTCCACCATATATACAACAATTAACATGTTAACATCACCAGTTTGACATCCTTTTACCACCTATTAATGGCACTTTCATGCAAGTTAATTTTATTCCACATTTTGGCTCTAATCAACCATGTAAGTCACTTTTCACCATATTAGAGTCACT
The DNA here is from genome assembly GCF_009905375.1 of Apium graveolens. NCBI lineage: Eukaryota > Viridiplantae > Streptophyta > Magnoliopsida > Apiales > Apiaceae > Apium > Apium graveolens. The sequence continues at coordinate 223,500 of NW_027418504.1, read as the reverse complement.
TTGCACCCTATAAGAGTCACTTTACATATATTGATACAATTAACATGTTAACATCATGTATATGCAATTAAACATCCTTTACCCACATTTTGGAACCCCTTTCCTACAAGTCAATTTTGGTCTATATTTTGGCTCTAATCAATCATGTAAGTGACTTATCACCATTTTAGAGTCACTTGGCACCTTATAAGAGTCACTTGCCATCATATATTGGTACAATTAACATGTTAACATCATATACATCCAATTAGAAATCCTTTTACCACCTCTTAGTGCCACATTCGTACAAGTCAATTTTGGTACATATTTTTGTTCTAATTAACCATGTAAGTCACTTTTCACCATATTCGAGTCATTTTGCACCCTATATGAGTCACTTTCAACAATCTATTTGTATAATTAACATGTTAACATCATATACTTCCAATTTGACATCCTTTTACCACCTATTAATGCCACTTTCATACAAGTTAATTTCATTCCACATTTTGGCTCTAATCAACCATGTAAGTCACTTTTCACCATATTAGAGTCACTTTGCACCCTATAAGAGTCACTTTCCCCATATATTGATACAATTAACATGTTAACATCATGTACATGCAATTAAACATCCTTTAACCACCTTTTGGTACCTCTTTCCTACAAGTCAATTTTGGGCCACATTTTGGCTCTAATCAATCATGTAAGTAACTTATCACCATATTAGAGTCACTTTGCACCCTATAAGAGTCACTTGCCATCGTATATTGGTACAATTAACATGTTAACATCATATAAATCCAATTAGAAATCCTTTTACCACCTCTTAGTGCCACATTCATACAAGTCAATTTTGGTCCACATTTTGGTTCAAATTAACAATGTAAGTCACTTTTCACCATATTAGAGTCATTTTGCACCCTATATGAGTCACTTTCCACCATATATTTATACAATTAACATGTTAACATAATATACATCCGAATTGACATCCTTTTACCACCTCTTAATTCCACTTTCATACAGGTCAATTTTGTTCCACATTTTGGTTCTAATCAACCATGTAAGTCACTTTTCACCATATTAGAGTCACTTTGCACCTTATAAGAGTCACTTTCCACCAAATATACAACAATTAACATGTTAACATCATATACATCCAGTTTGACATCCTTTTACCACCTATTAATGCCATTTTCATAAAAGTTAATTTTATTCCACATTTTGGCTCTAATCAACCATGTAAGTCACTTTTCACCATATTAGAGTCATTTTGCTCACTATAAGAGTCACTTTCCCCACATATTGATACAATTAACATGTTAACATCATGTACATGCAATTAAACATCCTTTAACCACCTTTTGGTACCCCTTTCCTACAAGTCAATTTTGGGCCACATTTTGCCTCTAATCAATCATGTAAGTGACTTATCACCATATTACAGTCACTTTGCACCTTATAAGAGTCACTGGCCATCATATATCGGTACAATTAACATGTTAACATCATATACATCCAATTAGAAATCCTTTTACCACCACTTAGTGCCACATTCATACAAGTCAATTTTGGTCCACATTTTGGTTCTAATTAACCATGTAAGTCACTTTTCACCATATTAGAGTCATTTTGCACCCTATATGAGTCACTTTCCAGCATATATTTATACAATTAACATGTTAACATCATATATATCCGAATTCGCATCCTTTTACCACCTCTTAATTCCACTTTCATACAGGTCAATTTTGTTCCACATTTTGGTTCTAATCAACCATGTAAGTCACTTTTCACCATATTAGAGTCACTTTGCACCTTAGAAGAGTCACTTTCCACCATATATACAACAATTAACATGTTAACATCATATACATTGAGTGTGACAACCTTTTACCACCTATTAATGCCACTTTCATACAAGTTAATTTTATTCCACATTTTGGCTCTAATCAACCATGTAAGTCACTTTTCACCATATTAGAGTCAATTTGCACTCACTTTCCCCACATATTGATACAATTAACATGTTAAGATCATGTACATGCAATTAAACATCCTTTAACCACCTTTTGGTACCCCTTTCCTACAAGTCAATTTTGGGCCACATTTTCGCTCTAATCAATCATGTAAGTGACTTATCACCATATTACAGTTACTTTGCACCTTATAAGAGTCACTTGCCATCATATATCGGTACAATTAACATGTTAACATCATACACATCCAATTACAAATCCTTTTACCACCTCTTAGTGCCACATTCATACAAGTCAATTTTGGTCCACATTTTGGTTCAAATTAACAATGTAAGTCACTTTTCACCATATTAGAGTCCTTTTGCACCCTATATGAGTCACTTTCCACAATACATTTATACAATTAACATGTTAACATCATATACATCCGAATTGACATCCTTTTACCACCTCTTAATTCCACTTTCATACAGGTCAATTTTGTTCCACATTTTGGTTATAATCAACCATGTAAGTCACTTTTCACCATATTAGAGTCACTTTACACCGTATAAGAGTCACTTTCCACCATATATACAACAATTAACATGTTAACATCATATACATCCAGTTTGATATCCTTTTACCACCTATTAATGGCATTTTCATACAAGTTAATTTTATTCCACATTTTGGCTCTAATCAACCATGTAAGTAACTTTTCACCATATTAGAGTTACTTCGCACCCTATTAGAGTCACTTTCCCCACATATTGATACAATTAACATGTTAACAATATGTACATGCAATTAAACATCCTTTAACCACCTTTTGGTACCCCTTTCCTTCAAGTCAATTTTGGGCCACATTTTGGTTCTAATCAATCATGTAAGTGACTTATCACCATATTAGATTCACTTTGCACCATATAAGAGTCACTTGCCATCATATATTGGTACAATTAACATGTTAACATCATATACATCCAATTAGAAATCCTTTTATCACCTCTTAATGCCACATTAATACAAGTCAATTTTGGTCCACATTTTGGTTCAAATTAACCATGTAAGTCACTTTTCACCATATTAGAGTCATTTTGCACCCTATATGAGTCACTTTCCACCATATATTTATACAATTAACATGTTAACATCATATACATCCGAATTGACATCCTTTTACCATCTCTTAATTCCACTTTCATACAGGTCAATTTTGTTCGACATTTTGGTTCTAATCAACCATGTAAGTCACTTTTCACCATATTAGAGTCACTTTGCACCTTATAAGAGTCACTTTCCACCATATATACAACAATTAACATGTTAACATCACCAGTTTGACATCCTTTTACCACCTATTAATGCCACTTTCATGCAAGTTAATTTTATTCCACATTTTGGCTCTAATCAACCATGTAAGTCACTTTTCACCATATTAGAGTCACTTTGCACCCTATAAGAGTCACTTTACATATATTGATACAATTAACATGTTAACATCATGTATATGCAATTAAACATCCTTTAACCACATTTTGGAACCCCTTTCCTACAAGTCAATTTTGGTCTACATTTTGGCTCTAATCAATCATGTAAGTGACTTATCACCATTTTAGAGTCACTTGGCACCTTATAAGAGTCACTTGCCATCATATATTGGTACAATTAACATGTTAACATCATATACATCCAATTAGAAATCCTTTTACCACCTCTTAGTGCCACATTCGTACAAGTCAATTTTGGTACATATTTTTGTTCTAATTAACCATGTAAGTCACTTTTCACCATATTCGAGTCATTTTGCACCCTATATGAGTCACTTTCAACAATCTATTTGTATAATTAACATGTTAACATCATATACTTCCAATTTGACATGCTTTTACCACCTATTAATGCCACTTTCATACAAGTTAATTTCATTCCACATTTTGGCTCTAATCAACCATGTAAGTCACTTTTCACCATATTAGAGTCACTTTGCACCCTATAAGAGTCACTTTCCCCATATATTGATACAATTAACATGTTAACATCATGTACATGCAATTAAACATCCTTTAACCACCTTTTGGTACCCCTTTCCTACAAGTCAATTTTGGGCCACATTTTGGCTCTAATCAATCATGTAAGTAACTTATCACCATATTAGAGTCACTTTGCACCCTATAAGAGTCACTTGCCATCGTATATTGGTACAATTAACATGTTAACATCATATAAATCCAATTAGAAATCCTTTTACCACCTCTTAGTGCCACATTCTTACAAGTCAATTTTGGTCCACATTTTGGTTCAAATTAACAATGTAAGTCACTTTTCACCATATTAGAGTCATTTTGCACCCTATATGAGTCACTTTCCACCATATATTTATACAATTAACATGTTAACATAATATACATCCGAATTGACATCCTTTTACCACCTCTTAATTCCACTTTCATACAGGTCAATTTTGTTCCACATTTTGGTTCTAATCAACCATGTAAGTCACTTTTCACCATATTAGAGTCACTTTGCACCTTATAAGAGTCACTTTCCACCAAATATACAACAATTAACATGTTAACATCATATACATCCAGTTTGACATCCTTTTACCACCTATTAATGCCATTTTCATAAAAGTTAATTTTATTCCACATTTTGGCTCTAATCAACCATGTAAGTCACTTTTCACCATATTAGAGTCATTTTGCTCACTATAAGAGTCACTTTCCCCACATATTGATACAATTAACATGTTAACATCATGTACATGCAATTAAACATCCTTTAACCACCTTTTGGTACCCCTTTCCTACAAGTCAATTTTGGGCCACATTTTGCCTCTAATCAATCATGTAAGTGACTTATCACCATATTACAGTCACTTTGCACCTTATAAGAGTCACTTGCCATCATATATCGGTACAATTAACATGTTAACATATACATCCAATTAGAAATCCTTTTACCACCACTTAGTGCCACATTCATACAAGTCAATTTTGGTCCATATTTTGGTTCTAATTAACCATGTAAGTCACTTTTCACCATATTAGAGTCATTTTGCACCCTATATGAGTCACTTTCCAGCATATATTTATACAATTAACATGTTAACATCATATATATCCGAATTCGCATCCTTTTACCACCTCTTAATTCCACTTTCATACAGGTCAATTTTGTTCCACATTTTGGTTCTAATCAACCATGTAAGTCACTTTTCACCATATTAGAGTCACTTTGCACCTTAGAAGAGTCACTTTCCACCATATATACAACAATTAACATGTTAACATCATATACATTGAGTGTGACAACCTTTTACCACCTATTAATGCCACTTTCATACAAGTTAATTTTATTCCACATTTTGGCTCTAATCAACCATGTAAGTCACTTTTCACCATATTAGAGTCACTTTGCACTCACTTTCCCCACATATTGATACAATTAACAAGTTAAGATCATGTACATGCAATTAAACATCCTTTAACCACCTTTTGGTACCCCTTTCCTACAAGTCAATTTTGGGCCACATTTTCGCTCTAATCAATCATGTAAGTGACTTATCACCATATTACAGTTACTTTGCACCTTATAAGAGTCACTTTCCACCATATATACAACAATTAACATGTTAACATCATATACATCCAGTTTGATATCCTTTTACCACCTATTAATGGCATTTTCATACAAGTTAATTTTATTCCACATTTTGGCTCTAATCAACCATGTAAGTAACTTTTCACCATATTAGAGTTACTTCGCACCCTATTAGAGTCACTTTCCCCACATATTGATACAATTAACATGTTAACATCATGTACATGCAATTAAACATCCTTTAACCACCTTTTGGTACCCCTTTCCTACAAGTCAATTTTGGGCCACATTTTGGCTCTAATCAATCATGTAAGTGACTTATCACCATATTACATTCACTTTGCACATTATAAGAGTCACTTGCCATCATATATCGGTACAATTAACATGTTAATATCATATACATCCAATTAGAAATCCTTTTACCACCTCTTAGTGCCACATTTAAACAAGTCAATTTTGGTCCACATTTTGGTTCAAATTAACCATGTAAGTCACTTTTCACCATATTAGAGTCATTCTGCACCCTATATGAGTCACTTTTCACCATATATTTATACAATTAACATGTTAACATAATATACATCCGAATTGACATCCTTTTATCACCTCTTAATTCCACTTTCATACAGGTCAATTTTGTTCCACATTTTGGTTCTAATCAACCATGTAAGTCACTTTTCACCATATTAGAGTCAATTTGCACCTTATAAGAGTCACTATCCACCATATATACAACAATTAACATGTTAACATCATATACATCCAGTTTGACATCCTTTTACCACCTATTAATGCCATTTTCATACAAGTTAATTTTATTCCACATTTTGGCACTAATCAACCATGTAAGTCACTTTTCACCATATTAGAGTCATTTTGCTCACTATAAGAGTCACTTTCCCCACATATTGATACAATTAACATGTTAACATCATGTACATGCAATTAAACATCCTTTAACCACCTTTTGGTACCCCTTTCCTACAAGTCAATTTTGGGCCACATTTTGGCTCTAATCAATCATGTAAGTGACTTATCACCATATTACAGTCACTTTGCCCCTTATTAGAGTCACTTTCCATCATATATCGGTACAATTAACATGTTAACATCATATACATCCAATTAGAAATCCTTTTACCACCTCTTAGTGCCACATTTATACAAGTCAATTTTAGTCCACATTTTGGTTCTAATTAACCATGTAAGTCACTTTTCACCATATTAGAGTAATTTTGCAGCCTATATGAGTCACTTTCCAGCATATATTTATACAATTAACATGTTAACATAATATATATCCGAATTCGCATCCTTTTACCACCTCTTAATTCCACTTTCATACAGGTCAATTTTGTTCCACATTTTGGTTCTAATCAACCATGTAAGTCACTTTTCACCATATTAGAGTCACTTTGCACCTTATAAGAGTCACTTTCCACCATATATACAACAATTAACATGTTAACATCATATACATTCAGTGTGACAACCTTTTACCACCTATTAATGCCACCTTCATACAAGTTAATTTTATTCCACATTTTGGCTCTAATCAACCATGTAAGTCACTTTTCACCATATTAGAGTCACTTTGCACCCTATAAGAATCACTTTCCCCACATATTGATACAATTAACATGTTAAGATCATGTACATGCAATTAAACATCCTTTAACCACCTTTTGGTACCCTTTCCTACAAGTCAATTTTGGTCCACATTTTGGTTCAAATTAACCATGTAAGTCACTTTTCACCATATTAGAGTCCTTTTGCACCCTATATGAGTCACTTTCCACAATATATTTATACAATTAACATGTTAACATCATATACATCCGAATTGACATCCTTTTACCACCTCTTAATTCCACTTTCATACAGGTCAATTTTGTTCCACATTTTGGTTCTAATCAACCATGTAAGTCACTTTTCACCATATTAGAGTCACTTTGCACCTTATAAGAGTCACTTTCCACCATATATACAACAATTCACATGTTAACATCATATACTTCCAATTTGACATGCTTTTACCACCTATTAATGCCACTTTCATACAAGTTAATTTCATTCCACATTTTGGCTCTAATCAGCCATGTAAGTCACTTTTCACCGTATTAGAGTCACTTTGCAGCCTATAAGAGTCACTTTCACCATATATTGATACAATTAACAATTTAACATCATGTACATGCAATTAAACATCCTTTAACCACCTTTTGGTACCCCTTTCCTTCAAGTCAATTTTGGGCCACATTTTGGTTCTAATCAATCATGTAAGTGACTTATCACCATATTAGATTCACTTTGCACCATATAAGAGTCACTTGCCATCATATATTGGTACAATTAACATGTTAACATCATATACATCCAATTAGAAATCCTTTTATCACCTCTTAATGCCACATTTATACAAGTCAATTTTGGTCCACATTTTGGTTCAAATTAACCATGTAAGTCACTTTTCACCATATTAGAGTCATTTTGCACCCTATATGAGTCACTTTCCACCATATATTTATACAATTAACATGTTAACATCATATACATCCGAATTGACATCCTTTTACCATCTCTTAATTCCACTTTCATACAGGTCAATTTTGTTCGACATTTTGGTTCTAATCAACCATGTAAGTCACTTTTCACCATATTAGAGTCACTTTGCACCTTATAAGAGTCACTTTCCACCATATATACAACAATTAACATGTTAACATCACCAGTTTGACATCCTTTTACCACCTATTAATGCCACTTTCATGCAAGTTAATTTTATTCCACATTTTGGCTCTAATCAACCATGTAAGTCACTTTTTACCATATTAGAGTCACTTTGCACCCTATAAGAGTCACTTTACATATATTGATACAATTAACATGTTAACATCATGTATATGCAATTAAACATCCTTTAACCACATTTTGGAACCCCTTTCCTACAAGTCAATTTTGGTCTACATTTTGGCTCTAATCAATCATGTAAGTGACTTATCACCATTCTAGAGTCACTTGGCACCTTATAAGAGTCACTTGCCATCATATATTGGTACAATTAACATGTTAACATCATATACATCCAATTAGAAATCCTTTTACCACCTCTTAGTGCCACATTCGTACAAGTCAATTTTGGTACATATTTTTGTTCTAATTAACCATGTAAGTCACTTTTCACCATATTCGAGTCATTTTGCACCCTATATGAGTCACTTTCAACAATCTATTTGTATAATTAACATGTTAACATCATATACTTCCAATTTGACATCCTTTTACCACCTATTAATGCCACTTTCATACAAGTTAATTTCATTCCACATTTTGGCTCTAATCAACCATGTAAGTCACTTTTCACCATATTAGAGTCACTTTGCACCTTATAAGAGTCACTTTCCCCATATATTGATACAATTAACATGTTAACATCATGTACATGCAATTAAACATCCTTTAACCACCTTTTGGTACCCCTTTCCTACAAGTCAATTTTGGGCCACATTTTGGCTCTAATCAATCATGTAAGTAACTTATCACCATATTAGAGTCACTTTGCACCCTATAAGAGTCACTTGCCATCGTATATTGGTACAATTAACATGTTAACATCATATAAATCCAATTAGAAATCCTTTTACCACCTCTTAGTGCCACATTCATACAAGTCAATTTTGGTCCACATTTTGGTTCAAATTAACAATGTAAGTCACTTTTCACCATATTAGAGTCATTTTGCACCCTATATGAGTCACTTTCCACCATATATTTATACAATTAACATGTTAACATAATATACATCCGAATTGACATCCTTTTACCACCTCTTAATTCCACTTTCATACAGGTCAATTTTGTTCCACATTTTGGTTCTAATCAACCATGTAAGTCACTTTTCACCATATTAGAGTCACTTTGCACCTTATAAGAGTCACTTTCCACCAAATATACAACAATTAACATGTTAACATCATATACATCCAGTTTGACATCCTTTTACCACCTATTAATGCCATTTTCATAAAAGTTAATTTTATTCCACATTTTGGCTCTAATCAACCATGTAAGTCACTTTTCACCATATTAGAGTCATTTTGCTCACTATAAGAGTCACTTTCCCCACATATTGATACAATTAACATGTTAACATCATGTACATGCAATTAAACATCCTTTAACCACCTTTTGGTACCCCTTTCCTACAAGTCAATTTTGGGCCACATTTTGCCTCTAATCAATCATGTAAGTGACTTATCACCATATTACAGTCACTTTGCACCTTATAAGAGTCACTTGCCATCATATATCGGTACAATTAACATGTTAACATCATATACATCCAATTAGAAATCCTTTTACCACCTCTTAGTGCCACATTCATACAAGTCAATTTTGGTCCACATTTTGGTTCTAAATTAACCATGTAAGTCACTTTTCACCATATTAGAGTCATTTTGCACCCTATATGAGTCACTTTCCAGCATATATTTATACAATTAACATGTTAACATCATATATATCCGAATTCGCATCCTTTTACCACCTCTTAATTCCACTTTCATACAGGTCAATTTTGTTCCACATTTTGGTTCTAATCAACCATGTAAGTCACTTTTCACCGTATTAGAGTCACTTTGCACCTTAGAAGAGTCACTTTCCACCATATATACAACAATTAACATGTTAACATCATATACATTGAGTGTGACAACCTTTTACCACCTATTAATGCCACTTTCATACAAGTTAATTTTATTCCACATTTTGGCTCTAATCAACCATGTAAGTCACTTTTCACCATATTAGAGTCACTTTGCACCTTATAAGAGTCACTTTCCCCATATATTGATACAATTAACATGTTAACATCATGTACATGCAATTAAACATCCTTTAACCACCTTTTGGTACCCCTTTCCTACAAGTCAATTGTGGGCCACATTTTCGCTCTAATCAATCATGTAAGTGACTTATCACCATATTACAGTTACTTTGCACCTTATAAGAGTCACTTGCCATCATATATCGGTACAATTAACATGTTAACATCATAGACATCCAATTAGAAATCCTTTTACCACCTCTTAGTGCCACATTCATACAAGTCAATTTTGGTCCAAATTTTGGTTCAAATTAACAATGTAAGTCACTTTTCACCATATTAGAGTCCTTTTGCACCCTATATGAGTCACTTTCCACAATATATTTATACAATTAACATGTTAACATCATATACATCCGAATTGACATCCTTTTACCACCTCTTAATTCCACTTTCATACATGTCAATTTTATTCCACATTTTGGTTATAATCAACCATGTAAGTCACTTTTCACCATATTAGAGTCACTTTACACCGTATAAGAGTCACTTTCCACCATATATACAACAATTAACATGTTAACATCATATACATCCAGTTTGATATCCTTTTACCACCTATTAATGGCATTTTCATACAAGTTAATTTTATTCCACATTTTGGCTCTAATCAACCATGTAAGTAACTTTTCACCATATTAGAGTTACTTCGCACCCTATTAGAGTCATTTTCCCCACATATTGATACAATTAACATGTTAACATCATGTACATGCAATTAAACATCCTTTAACCACCTTTTGGTACCCCTTTCCTACAAGTCAATTTTGGGCCACATTTTGGCTCTAATCAATCATGTAAGTGACTTATCACCATATTACAGTCACTTTGCACATTATAAGAGTCACTTGCCATCATATATCGGTACAATTAACATGTTAATATCATATACCTCCAATTAGAAATCCTTTTACCACCTCTTAGTGCCACATTTAAACAAGTCAATTTTGGTCCACATTTTGGTTCAAATTAACCATGTAAGTCACTTTTCACCATATTAGAGTCATTCTGCACCCTATATGAGTCACTTTTCACCATATATTTATACAATTAACATGTTAACATAATATACATCCGAATTGACATCCTTTTATCACCTCTTAATTCCACTTTCATACAGGTCAATTTTGTTCCACATTTTGGTTCTAATCAACCATGTAAGTCACTTTTCACCATATTAGAGTCAATTTGCACCTTATAAGAGTCACTTTCCACCATATATACAACAATTAACATGTTAACATCATATACATCCAGTTTGACATCCTTTTACCACCTATTAATGCCATTTTCATACAAGTTAATTTTATTCCACATTTTGGCACTAATCAACCATGTAAGTCACTTTTCACCATATTAGAGTCATTTTGCTCACTATAAGAGTCACTTTCCCCACATATTGATACAATTAACATGTTAACATCATGTACATGCAATTAAACATCCTTTAACCACCTTTTGGTACCCCTTTCCTACAAGTCAATTTTGGGCCACATTTTGGCTCTAATCAATCATGTAAGTGACTTATCACCATATTACAGTCACTTTGCACATTATAAGAGTCACTTGCCATCATATATCGGTACAATTAACATGTTAATATCATATACATCCAATTAGAAATCCTTTTACCACCTCTTAGTGCCACATTTAAACAAGTCAATTTTGGTCCACATTTTGGTTCAAATTAACCATGTAAGTCACTTTTCACCATATTAGAGTCATTCTGCACCCTATATGAGTCACTTTTCACCATATATTTATACAATTAACATGTTAACATAATATACATCCGAATTGACATCCTTTTATCACCTCTTAATTCCACTTTCATACAGGTCAATTTTGTTCCACATTTTGGTTCTAATCAACCATGTAAGTCACTTTTCACCATATTAGAGTCAATTTGCACCTTATAAGAGTCACTTTCCACCATATATACAACAATTAACATGTTAACATCATATACATCCAGTTTGACATCCTTTTACCACCTATTAATGCCATTTTCATACAAGTTAATTTTATTCCACATTTTGGCACTAATCAACCATGTAAGTCACTTTTCACCATATTAGAGTCATTTTGCTCACTATAAGAGTCACTTTCCCCACATATTGATACAATTAACATGTTAACATCATGTACATGCAATTAAACATCCTTTAACCACCTTTTGGTACCCCTTTCCTACAAGTCAATTTTGGGCCACATTTTGGCTCTAATCAATCATGTAAGTGACTTATCACCATATTACAGTCACTTTGCCCCTTATTAGAGTCACTTTCCATCATATATCGGTACAATTAACATGTTAACATCATATACATCCAATTAGAAATCCTTTTACCACCTCTTAGTGCCACATTCATACAAGTCAATTTTAGTCCACATTTTGGTTCTAATTAACCATGTAAGTCACTTTTCACCATATTAGAGTAATTTTGCAGCCTATATGAGTCACTTTCCAGCATATATTTATACAATTAACATGTTAACATAATATATATCCGAATTCGCATCCTTTTACCACCTCTTAATTCCACTTTCATACAGGTCAATTTTGTTCCACATTTTGGTTCTAATCAACCATGTAAGTCACTTTTCACCATATTAGAGTCACTTTGCACCTTATAAGAGTCACTTTCCACCATATATACAACAATTAACATGTTAACATCATATACATTCAGTGTGACAACCTTTTACCACCTATTAATGCCACCTTCATACAAGTTAATTTTATTCCACATTTTGGCTCTAATCAACCATGTAAGTCACTTTTCACCATATTAGAGTCACTTTGCACCCTATAAGAATCACTTTCCCCACATATTGATACAATTAACATGTTAAGATCATGTACATGCAATTAAACATCCTTTAACCACCTTTTGGTACCCTTTCCTACAAGTCAATTTTGGTCCACATTTTGGTTCAAATTAACCATGTAAGTCACTTTTCACCATATTAGAGTCCTTTTGCACCCTATATGAGTCACTTTCCACAATATATTTATACAATTAACATGTTAACATCATATACATCCGAATTGACATCCTTTTACCACCTCTTAATTCCACTTTCATACAGGTCAATTTTGTTCCACATTTTGGTTCTAATCAACCATGTAAGTCACTTTTCACCATATTAGAGTCACTTTGCACCTTATAAGAGTCACTTTCCACCATATATACAACAATTCACATGTTAACATCATATACTTCCAATTTGACATGCTTTTACCACCTATTAATGCCACTTTCATACAAGTTAATTTCATTCCACATTTTGGCTCTAATCAGCCATGTAAGTCACTTTTCACCGTATTAGAGTCACTTTGCAGCCTATAAGAGTCACTTTCACCATATATTGATACAATTAACAATTTAACATCATGTACATGCAATTAAACATCCTTTAACCACCTTTTGGTACCCCTTTCCTTCAAGTCAATTTTGGGCCACATTTTGGTTCTAATCAATCATGTAAGTGACTTATCACCATATTAGATTCACTTTGCACCATATAAGAGTCACTTGCCATCATATATTGGTACAATTAACATGTTAACATCATATACATCCAATTAGAAATCCTTTTATCACCTCTTAATGCCACATTTATACAAGTCAATTTTGGTCCACATTTTGGTTCAAATTAACCATGTAAGTCACTTTTCACCATATTAGAGTCATTTTGCACCCTATATGAGTCACTTTCCACCATATATTTATACAATTAACATGTTAACATCATATACATCCGAATTGACATCCTTTTACCATCTCTTAATTCCACTTTCATACAGGTCAATTTTGTTCGACATTTTGGTTCTAATCAACCATGTAAGTCACTTTTCACCATATTAGAGTCACTTTGCACCTTATAAGAGTCACTTTCCACCATATATACAACAATTAACATGTTAACATCACCAGTTTGACATCCTTTTACCACCTATTAATGCCACTTTCATGCAAGTTAATTTTATTCCACATTTTGGCTCTAATCAACCATGTAAGTCACTTTTTACCATATTAGAGTCACTTTGCACCCTATAAGAGTCACTTTACATATATTGATACAATTAACATGTTAACATCATGTATATGCAATTAAACATCCTTTAACCACATTTTGGAACCCCTTTCCTACAAGTCAATTTTGGTCTACATTTTGGCTCTAATCAATCATGTAAGTGACTTATCACCATTTTAGAGTCACTTGGCACCTTATAAGAGTCACTTGCCATCATATATTGGTACAATTAACATGTTAACATCATATACATCCAATTAGAAATCCTTTTACCACCTCTTAGTGCCACATTCGTACAAGTCAATTTTGGTACATATTTTTGTTCTAATTAACCATGTAAGTCACTTTTCACCATATTCGAGTCATTTTGCACCCTATATGAGTCACTTTCAACAATCTATTTGTATAATTAACATGTTAACATCATATACTTCCAATTTGACATCCTTTTACCACCTATTAATGCCACTTTCATACAAGTTAATTTCATTCCACATTTTGGCTCTAATCAACCATGTAAGTCACTTTTCACCATATTAGAGTCACTTTGCACCTTATAAGAGTCACTTTCCCCATATATTGATACAATTAACATGTTAACATCATGTACATGCAATTAAACATCCTTTAACCACCTTTTGGTACCCCTTTCCTACAAGTCAATTTTGGGCCACATTTTGGCTCTAATCAATCATGTAAGTAACTTATCACCATATTAGAGTCACTTTGCACCCTATAAGAGTCACTTGCCATCGTATATTGGTACAATTAACATGTTAACATCATATAAATCCAATTAGAAATCCTTTTACCACCTCTTAGTGCCACATTCATACAAGTCAATTTTGGTCCACATTTTGGTTCAAATTAACAATGTAAGTCACTTTTCACCATATTAGAGTCATTTTGAACCCTATATGAGTCACTTTCCACCATATATTTATACAATTAACATGTTAACATAATATACATCCGAATTGACATCCTTTTACCACCTCTTAATTCCACTTTCATACAGGTCAATTTTGTTCCACATTTTGGTTCTAATCAACCATGTAAGTCACTTTTCACCATATTAGAGTCACTTTGCACCTTATAAGAGTCACTTTCCACCAAATATACAACAATTAACATGTTAACATCATATACATCCAGTTTGACATCCTTTTACCACCTATTAATGCCATTTTCATAAAAGTTAATTTTATTCCACATTTTGGCTCTAATCAACCATGTAAGTCACTTTTCACCATATTAGAGTCATTTTGCTCACTATAAGAGTCACTTTCCCCACATATTGATACAATTAACATGTTAACATCATGTACATGCAATTAAACATCCTTTAACCACCTTTTGGTACCCCTTTCCTACAAGTCAATTTTGGGCCACATTTTGCCTCTAATCAATCATGTAAGTGACTTATCACCATATTACAGTCACTTTGCACCTTATAAGAGTCACTTGCCATCATATATCGGTACAATTAACATGTTAACATCATATACATCCAATTAGAAATCCTTTTACCACCTCTTAGTGCCACATTCATACAAGTCAATTTTGGTCCACATTTTGGTTCAAATTAACAATGTAAGTCACTTTTCACCATATTAGAGTCATTTTGCACCCTATATGAGTCACTTTCCAGCATATATTTATACAATTAACATGTTAACATCATATATATCCGAATTCGCATCCTTTTACCACCTCTTAATTCCACTTTCATACAGGTCAATTTTGTTCCACATTTTGGTTCTAATCAACCATGTAAGTCACTTTTCACCGTATTAGAGTCACTTTGCACCTTAGAAGAGTCACTTTCCACCATATATACAACAATTAACATGTTAACATCATATACATTGAGTGTGACAACCTTTTACCACCTATTAATGCCACTTTCATACAAGTTAATTTTATTCCACATTTTGGCTCTAATCAACCATGTAAGTCACTTTTCACCATATTAGAGTCACTTTGCACCCTATAAGAGTCACTTTCCCCACATATTGATACAATTAACATGTTAAGATCATGTACATGCAATTAAACATCCTTTAACCACCTTTTGGTACCCCTTTCCTACAAGTCAATTTTGGGCCACATTTTCGCTCTAATCAATCATGTAAGTGACTTATCACCATATTACAGTTACTTTGCACCTTATAAGAGTCACTTGCCATCATATATCGGTACAATTAACATGTTAACATCATACACATCCAATTAGAAATCCTTTTACCACCTCTTAGTGCCACATTCATACAAGTCAATTTTGGTCCACATTTTGGTTCAAATTAACAATGTAAGTCACTTTTCACCATATTAGAGTCCTTTTGCACCCTATATGAGTCACTTTCCACAATATATTTATACAATTAACATGTTAACATCATATACATCCGAATTGACATCCTTTTACCACCTCTTAATTCCACTTTCATACAGGTCAATTTTGTTCCACATTTTGGTTATAATCAACCATGTAAGTCACTTTTCACCATATTAGAGTCACTTTACACCGTATAAATAAGAGTCATTTTCCACCATATATATAACAATTAACATGTTAACATCATATACATCCAGTTTGATATCCTTTTACCACCTATTAATGGCATTTTCATACAAGTTAATTTTATTCCACATTTTGGCTCTAATCAACCATGTAAGTAACTTTTCACCATATTAGAGTTACTTCGCACCCTATTAGAGTCACTTTCCCCACATATTGATACAATTAACATGTTAACATCATGTACATGCAATTAAACATCCTTTAACCACCTTTTGGTACCCCTTTCCTACAAGTCAATTTTGGGCCACATTTTGGCTCTAATCAATCATGTAAGTGACTTATCACCATATTACAGTCACTTTGCACATTATAAGAGTCACTTGCCATCATATATCGGTACAATTAACATGTTAATATCATATACATCCCATTAGAAATCCTTTTACCACCTCTTAGTGCCACATTTAAACAAGTCAATTTTGGTCCACATTTTGGTTCAATTAACCATGTAAGTCACTTTTCACCATATTAGAGTCATTTTACACCCTATATGAGTCACTTTTCACCATATATTTATACAATTAACATGTTAACATAATATACATCCGAATTGACATCCTTTTATCACCTCTTAATTCCACTTTCATACAGGTCAATTTTGTTCCACATTTTGGTTCTAATCAACCATGTAAGTCACTTTTCACCATATTAGAGTCAATTTGCACCTTATAAGAGTCACTTTCCACCATATATACAATAATTAACATGTTAACATCATATACATCCAGTTTGACATCCTTTTACCACCTATTAATGCCATTTTCATACAAGTTAATTTTATTCCACATTTTGGCACTAATCAACCATGTAAGTCACTTTTCACCATATTAGAGTCATTTTGCTCACTATAAGAGTCACTTTCCCCACATATTGATACAATTAACATGTTAACATCATGTACATGCAATTAAACATCCTTTAACCACCTTTTCGTACCCCTTTCCTACAAGTCAATTTTGGGCCACATTTTGGCTCTAATCAATCATGTAAGTGACTTATCACCATATTACAGTCACTTTGCACCTTATTAGAGTCACTTTCCATCATATATCGGTACAATTAACATGTTAACATCATATACATCCAATTAGAAATCCTTTTACCACCTCTTAGTGCCACATTCATACAAGTCAATTTTAGTCCACATTTTGGTTCTAATTAACCATGTAAGTCACTTTTCACCATATTAGAGTAATTTTGCAGCCTATATGAGTCACTTTCCAGCATATATTTATACAATTAACATGTTAACATAATATATATCCGAATTCGCATCCTTTTACCACCTCTTAATTCCACTTTCATACAGGTCAATTTTGTTCCACATTTTGGTTCTAATCAACCATGTAAGTCACTTTTCACCATATTAGAGTCACTTTACACCTTATAAGAGTCACTTTCCACCATATATACAACAATTAACATGTTAACATCATATACATTCAGTGTGACAACCTTTTACCACCTATTAATGCCACTTTCATACAAGTTAATTTTATTCCACATTTTGGCTCTAATCAACCATGTAAGTCACTTTTCACCATATTAGAGTCACTTTGCACCCTATAAGAATCACTTTCCCCACATATTGATACAATTAACATGTTAAGATCATGTACATGCAATTAAACATCCTTTAACCACCTTTTGGTACCCTTTCCTACAAGTCAATTTTGGTCCACATTTTGGTTCAAATTAACCATGTAAGTCACTTTTCACCATATTAGAGTCCTTTTGCACCCTATATGAGTCACTTTCCACAATATATTTATACAATTAACATGTTAACATCATATACATCCGAATTGACATCCTTTTACCACCTCTTAATTCCACTTTCATACAGGTCAATTTTGTTCCAAATTTTGGTTCTAATCAACCATGTAAGTCACTTTTCACCATATTAGAGTCACTTTGCACCGTATAAGAGTCACTTTCCACCATATATACAACAATTAACATGTTAACATCATATACATCCAGTTTGATATCCTTTTACCACCTATTAATGCCATTTTCATACAAGTTAATTTTATTCCACATTTTGGCTCTCTTATCAACCATGTACGTCACTTTTCACCATATTAGAGTTACTTCGCACCCTATTAGAGTCACTTTCCCCACATATTGATACAATTAACATGTTAACATCATGTACATGCAATTAAATATCCTTTAACCACCTTTTGGTACCCCTTTCCTACAAGTCAATTTTGGGCCACATTTCGGCTCTAATCAATCATGTAAGTGACTTATCACCATATTACAGTCACTTTGCAACTTATAAGAGTCACTTGCCATCATATATCGGTACAATTAACATGTTAGCATCATATACATCCAATTAGAAATCCTTTTACCACCTCTTAGTGCCACATTCATACAAGTCAATTTTAGTCCACATTTTGGTTCTAATTAACCATGTAAGTCACTTTTCACCATATTAGAGTAATTTTGCACCCTATATGAGTCACTTTCCAGCATATATTTATACAATTAACATGTTAACATCATATATATCCGAATTCGCATCCTTTTACCACCTCTTAATTCCACTTTCTTACAGGTCAATTTTGTTCCACATTTTGGTTCTAATCAACCATGTAAGTCACTTTTCACCATATTAGAGTCACTTTGCACCTTATAAGAGTCACTTTCCACCATATATACAACAATTAACATGTTAACATCATATACATCGAGTTTGACATCCTTTTACCACCTATTAATGCCATTTTCATACAAGTTAATTTTATTCTACATTTTCGCTCTAGTCAACCATGTAAGTCACTTTGCACCCTATAAGAGTCACTTTGCACCCTATAAGAGTCACTTTCCCCACATATTGATACAATTAACATGTTAACATCATGTACATGCAATTAAACATCCTCTAACCACCTTTTGGTACCCCTCTCCTACAAGTCAATTTTGGCCACATTTTGGCTCTAATCAATCATGTAAGTGACTTATCACCATATTAGATTCACTTTGCACCATATAAGAGTCACTTGTCATCATATATTGGTACAATTAACATGTTAACATCATATACATCCAATTAGAAATCCTTTTATCACCTCTTAATGGCACATTTATACAAGTCAATTTTGGTCCACATTTTGGTTCAAATTAACCATGGAAGTCACTTTTCACCATATTAAAGTCATTTTGCACCCTATATGAGTTACTTTCCACCATATATTTATACAATTAACATGTTAACATCATATACATCCGAATTGACATCCTTTTACCATCTCTTAATTCCACTTTCATATAGGTCAATTTTGTTCGACATTTTGGTTCTAATCAACCATGTAAGTCACTTTTCACCATATTAGAGTCACTTTGCACCTTATGAGAGTCACTTTCCACCATATATACAACAATTAACATGTTAACATCATATACATTGAGTGTGACAACCTTTTACCACCTATTAATGCCACTTTCATACAAGTTAATTTTATTCCACATTTTGGCTCTAATCAACCATGTAAGTCACTTTTCACCATATTAGAGTCACTTTGCACCCTATAAGAGTCACTTTCCCCACATATTGATACAATTAACATGTTAAGATCATGTACATGCAATTAAACATCCTTTAACCACCTTTTGGTACCCCTTTCCTACAAGTCAATTTTGGGCCACATTTTCGCTCTAATCAATCATGTAAGTGACTTATCACCATATTACAGTTACTTTGCACCTTATAAGAGTCACTTGCCATCATATATCGGTACAATTAACATGTTAACATCATACACATCCAATTAGAAATCCTTTTACCACCTCTTAGTGCCACATTCATACAAGTCAATTTTGGTCCACATTTTGGTTCAAATTAACAATGTAAGTCACTTTTCACCATATTAGAGTCCTTTTGCACCCTATATGAGTCACTTTCCACAATATATTTATACAATTAACATGTTAACATCATATACATCCGAATTGACATCCTTTTACCACCTCTTAATTCCACTTTCATACAGGTCAATTTTGTTCCACATTTTGGTTATAATCAACCATGTAAGTCACTTTTCACCATATTAGAGTCACTTTACACCGTATAAGAGTCACTTTCCACCATATATACAACAATTAACATGTTAACATCATATACATCCAGTTTGATATCCTTTTACCACCTATTAATGGCATTTTCATACAAGTTAATTTTATTCCACATTTTGGCTCTAATCAACCATGTAAGTAACTTTTCACCATATTAGAGTTACTTCGCACCCTATTAGAGTCACTTTCCCCACATATTGATACAATTAACATGTTAACATCATGTACATGCAATTAAACATCCTTTAACCACCTTTTGGTACCCCTTTCCTACAAGTCAATTTTGGGCCACATTTTGGCTCTAATCAATCATGTAAGTGACTTATCACCATATTACAGTCACTTTGCACATTATAAGAGTCACTTGCCATCATATATCGGTACAATTAACATGTTAATATCATATACATCCCATTAGAAATCCTTTTACCACCTCTTAGTGCCATATTTAAACAAGTCAATTTTGGTCCACATTTTGGTTCAAATTAACCATGTAAGTCACTTTTCACCATATTAGAGTCATTTTACACCCTATATGAGTCACTTTTCACCATATATTTATACAATTAACATGTTAACATAATATACATTCAAATTGACATCCTTTTATCACCTCTTAATTCCACTTTCATACACGTCAATTTTGTTCCACATTTTGGTTCTAATCAACCATGTAAGTCACTTTTCACCATATTAGAGTCAATTTGCACCTTATAAGAGTCACTTTCCACCATATATACAACAATTAACATGTTAACATCATATACATCCAGTTTGACATCCTTTTACCACCTATTAATGCCATTTTCATACAAGTTAATTTTATTCCACATTTTGGCACTAATCAACCATGTAAGTCACTTTTCACCATATTAGAGTCATTTTGCTCACTATAAGAGTCACTTTCCCCACATATTGATACAATTAACATGTTAACATCATGTACATGCAATTAAACATCCTTTAACCACCTTTTGGTACCCCTTTCCTACAAGTCAATTTTGGGCCACATTTTGGCTCTAATCAATCATGTAAGTGACTTATCACCATATTACAGTCACTTTGCACCTTATTAGAGTCACTTTCCATCATATATCGGTACAATTAACATGTTAACATCATATACATCCAATTAGAAATCCTTTTACCACCTCTTAGTGCCACATTCATACAAGTCAATTTTAGTCCACATTTTGGTTCTAATTAACCATGTAAGTCACTTTTCACCATATTAGAGTAATTTTGCAGCCTATATGAGTCACTTTCCAGCATATATTTATACAATTAACATGTTAACATAATATATATCCGAATTCGCATCCTTTTACCACCTCTTAATTCCACTTTCATACAGGTCAATTTTGTTCCACATTTTGGTTCTAATCAACCATGTAAGTCACTTTTCACCATATTAGAGTCACTTTGCACCTTATAAGAGTCACTTTCCACCATATATACAACAATTAACATGTTAACATCATATACATTCAGTGTGACAACCTTTTACCACCTATTAATGCCACTTTCATACAAGTTAATTTTATTCCACATTTTGGCTCTAATCAACCATGTAAGTCACTTTTCACCATATTAGAGTCACTTTGCACCCTATAAGAATCACTTTCCCCACATATTGATACAATTAACATGTTAAGATCATGTACATGCAATTAAACATCCTTTAACCACCTTTTGGTACCCTTTCCTACAAGTCAATTTTGGTCCACATTTTGGTTCAAATTAACCATGTAAGTCACTTTTCACCATATTAGAGTCCTTTTGCACCCTATATGAGTCACTTTCCACAATATATTTATACAATTAACATGTTAACATCATATACATCCGAATTGAAATCCTTTTACCACCTCTTAATTCCACTTTCATACAGGTCAATTTTGTTCCAAATTTTGGTTCTAATCAACCATGTAAGTCACTTTTCACCATATTAGAGTCACTTTACACCGTATAAGAGTCACTTTCCACCATATATACAACAATTAACATGTTAACATCATATACATCCAGTTTGATATCCTTTTACCACCTATTAATGCCATTTTCATACAAGTTAATTTTATTCCACATTTTGGCTCTCTTATCAACCATGTACGTCACTTTTCACCATATTAGAGTTACTTCGCACCCTATTAGAGTCACTTTCCCCACATATTGATACAATTAACATGTTAACATCATGTACATGCAATTAAATATCCTTTAACCACCTTTTGGTACCCCTTTCCTACAAGTCAATTTTGGGCCACATTTCGGCTCTAATCAATCATGTAAGTGACTTATCACCATATTACAGTCACTTTGCAACTTATAAGAGTCACTTGCCATCATATATCGGTACAATTAACATGTTAGCATCATATACATCCAATTAGAAATCCTTTTACCACCTCTTAGTGCCACATTCATACAAGTCAATTTTAGTCCACATTTTGGTTCTAATTAACCATGTAAGTCACTTTTCACCATATTAGAGTAATTTTGCACCCTATATGAGTCACTTTCCAGCATATATTTATACAATTAACATGTTAACATCATATATATCCGAATTCACATCCTTTTACCACCTCTTAATTCCACTTTCTTACAGGTCAATTTTGTTCCACATTTTGGTTCTAATCAACCATGTAAGTCACTTTTCACCATATTAGAGTCACTTTGCACCTTATAAGAGTCACTTTCCACCATATATACAACAATTAACATGTTAACATCATATACATCGAGTTTGACATCCTTTTGCCACCTATTAATGCCATTTTCATACAAGTTAATTTTATTCTACATTTTCGCTCTAGTCAACCATGTAAGTCACTTTGCACCCTATAAGAGTCACTTTCCCCACATATTGATACAATTAACATGTTAACATCATGTACATGCAATTAAATATCCTCTAACCACCTTTTGGTACCCCTCTCCTACAAGTCAATTTTTGGCCACATTTTGGCTCTAATCAATCATGTAAGTGACTTATCACCATATTAGATTCACTTTGCACCATATAAGAGTCACTTGTCATCATATATTGGTACAATTAACATGTTAACATCATATACATCCAATTAGAAATCCTTTTATCACCTCTTAATGGCACATTTATACAAGTCAATTTTGGTCCACATTTTGGTTCAAATTAACCATGGAAGTCACTTTTCACCATATTAAAGTCATTTTGCACCCTATATGAGTCACTTTCCACCATATATTTATACAATTAACATGTTAACATCATATACATCCGAATTGACATCCTTTTACCATCTCTTAATTC
Source organism: Apium graveolens (assembly GCF_009905375.1). Taxonomy (NCBI): domain Eukaryota; kingdom Viridiplantae; phylum Streptophyta; class Magnoliopsida; order Apiales; family Apiaceae; genus Apium; species Apium graveolens. Next base: position 199,060 of record NW_027418504.1, on the reverse strand, counting down.
CACTTTCATATAGGTCAATTTTGTTCGACATTTTGGTTCTAATCAACCATGTAAGTCACTTTTCACCATATTAGAGTCACTTTGCACCTTATGAGAGTCACTTTCCACCATATATACAACAATTAACATGTTAACATCATATACATTGAGTGTGACAACCTTTTACCACCTATTAATGCCACTTTCATACAAGTTAATTTTATTCCACATTTTGGCTCTAATCAACCATGTAAGTCACTTTTCACCATATTAGAGTCACTTTGCACCCTATAAGAGTCACTTTCCCCACATATTGATACAATTAACATGTTAAGATCATGTACATGCAATTAAACATCCTTTAACCACCTTTTGGTACCCCTTTTCTACAAGTCAATTTTGGGCCACATTTTCGCTCTAATCAATCATGTAAGTGACTTATCACCATATTACAGTTACTTTGCACCTTATAAGAGTCACTTGCCATCATATATCGGTACAATTAACATGTTAACATCATACACATCCAATTAGAAATCCTTTTACCACCTCTTAGTGCCACATTCATACAAGTCAATTTTGGTCCACATTTTGGTTCAAATTAACAATGTAAGTCACTTTTCACCATATTAGAGTCCTTTTGCACCCTATATGAGTCACTTTCCACAATATATTTATACAATTAACATGTTAACATCATATACATCCGAATTGACATCCTTTTACCACCTCTTAATTCCACTTTCATACAGGTCAATTTTGTTCCACATTTTGGTTATAATCAACCATGTAAGTCACTTTTCACCATATTAGAGTCACTTTACACCGTATAAGAGTCACTTTCCACCATATATACAATAATTAACATGTTAACATCATATACATCCAGTTTGATATCCTTTTACCACCTATTAATGGCATTTTCATACAAGTTAATTTTATTCCACATTTTGGCTCTAATCAACCATGTAAGTAACTTTTCACCATATTAGAGTTACTTCGCACCCTATTAGAGTCACTTTCCCCACATATTGATACAATTAATATGTTAACATCATGTACATGCAATTAAACATCCTTTAACCACCTTTTGGTACCCCTTTCCTACAAGTCAATTTTGGGCCACATTTTGGCTCTAATCAATCATGTAAGTGACTTATCACCATATTACAGTCACTTTGCACATTATAAGAGTCACTTGCCATCATATATCGGTACAATTAACATGTTAATATCATATACATCCCATTAGAAATCCTTTTACCACCTCTTAGTGCCACATTTAAACAAGTCAATTTTGGTCCACATTTTGGTTCAAATTAACCATGTAAGTCACTTTTCACCATATTAGAGTCATTTTACACCCTATATGAGTCACTTTTCACCATATATTTATACAATTAACATGTTAACATAATATACATCCGAATTGACATCCTTTTATCACCTCTTAATTCCACTTTCATACAGGTCAATTTTGTTCCACATTTTGGTTCTAATCAACCATGTAAGTCACTTTTCACCATATTAGAGTCAATTTGCACCTTATAAGAGTCACTTTCCACCATATATACAACAATTAACATGTTAACATCATATACATCCAGTTTGACATCCTTTTACCACCTATTAATGCCATTTTCATACAAGTTAATTTTATTCCACATTTTGGCACTAATCAACCATGTAAGTCACTTTTCACCATATTAGAGTCATTTTGCTCACTATAAGAGTCACTTTCGCCACATATTGATACAATTAACTTGTTAACATCATGTACATGCAATTAAACATCCTTTAACCACCTTTTGGTACCCCTTTCCTACAAGTCAATTTTGGGCCACATTTTGGCTCTAATCAATCATGTAAGTGACTTATCACCATATTACAGTCACTTTGCACCTTATTAGAGTCACTTTCCATCATATATCGGTACAATTAACATGTTAACATCATATACATCCAATTAGAAATCCTTTTACCACCTCTTAGTGCCACATTCATACAAGTCAATTTTAGTCCACATTTTGGTTCTAATTAACCATGTAAGTCACTTTTCACCATATTAGAGTAATTTTGCAGCCTATATGAGTCACTTTCCAGCATATATTTATACAATTAACATGTTAACATAATATATATCCGAATTCGCATCCTTTTACCACCTCTTAATTCCACTTTCATACAGGTCAATTTTGTTCCACATTTTGGTTCTAATCAACCATGTAAGTCACTTTTCACCATATTAGAGTCACTTTACACCTTATAAGAGTCACTTTCCACCATATATACAACAATTAACATGTTAACATCATATACATTCAGTGTGACAACCTTTTACCACCTATTAATGCCACTTTCATACAAGTTAATTTTATTCCACATTTTGGCTCTAATCAACCATGTAAGTCACTTTTCACCATATTAGAGTCACTTTGCACCCTATAAGAATCACTTTCCCCACATATTGATACAATTAACATGTTAAGATCATGTACATGCAATTAAACATCCTTTAACCACCTTTTGGTACCCTTTCCTACAAGTCAATTTTGGTCCACATTTTGGTTCAAATTAACCATGTAAGTCACTTTTCACCATATTAGAGTCCTTTTGCACCCTATATGAGTCACTTTCCACAATATATTTATACAATTAACATGTTAACATCATATACATCCGAATTGAAATCCTTTTACCACCTCTTAATTCCACTTTCATACAGGTCAATTTTGTTCCAAATTTTGGTTCTAATCAACCATGTAAGTCACTTTTCACCATATTAGAGTCACTTTACACCGTATAAGAGTCACTTTCCACCATATATACAACAATTAACATGTTAACATCATATACATCCAGTTTGATATCCTTTTACCACCTATTAATGCCATTTTCATACAAGTTAATTTTATTCCACATTTTGGCTCTCTTATCAACCATGTACGTCACTTTTCACCATATTAGAGTTACTTCGCACCCTATTAGAGTCACTTTCCCCACATATTGATACAATTAACATGTTAACATCATGTACATGCAATTAAATATCCTTTAACCACCTTTTGGTACCCCTTTCCTACAAGTCAATTTTGGGCCACATTTCGGCTCTAATCAATCATGTAAGTGACTTATCACCATATTACAGTCACTTTGCAACTTATAAGAGTCACTTGCCATCATATATCGGTACAATTAACATGTTAGCATCATATACATCCAATTAGAAATCCTTTTACCACCTCTTAGTGCCACATTCATACAAGTCAATTTTAGTCCACATTTTGGTTCTAATTAACCATGTAAGTCACTTTTCACCATATTAGAGTAATTTTGCACCCTATATGAGTCACTTTCCAGCATATATTTATACAATTAACATGTTAACATCATATATATCCGAATTCGCATCCTTTTACCACCTCTTAATTCCACTTTCATACAGGTCAATTTTGTTCCACATTTTGGTTCTAATCAACCATGTAAGTCACTTTTCACCATATTAGAGTCACTTTGCACCTTATAAGAGTCACTTTCCACCATATATACAACAATTAACATGTTAACATCATATACATCGAGTTTGACATCCTTTTACCACCTATTAATGCCATTTTCATACAAGTTAATTTTATTCTACATTTTGGCTCTAGTCAACCATGTAAGTCACTTTGCACCCTATAAGAGTCACTTTGCACCCTATAAGAGTCACTTTCCCCACATATTGATACAATTAACATGTTAACATCATGTACATGCAATTAAACATCCTCTAACCACCTTTTGGTACCCCTCTCCTACAAGTCAATTTTTGGCCACATTTTGGCTCTAATCAATCATGTAAGTGACTTATCACCATATTAGATTCACTTTGCACCATATAAGAGTCACTTGTCATCATATATTGGTACAATTAACATGTTAACATCATATACATCCAATTAAAAATCCTTTTATCACCTCTTAATGGCACATTTATACAAGTCAATTTTGGTCCATATTTTGGTTCAAATTAACCATGGAAGTCACTTTTCACCATATTAAATTCATTTTGCACCCTATATGAGTCACTTTCCACCATATATTTATACAATTAACATGTTAACATCATATACATCCGAATTGACATCCTTTTACCATCTCTTAATTCCACTTTCATATAGGTCAATTTTGTTCGACATTTTGGTTCTAATCAACCATGTAAGTCACTTTTCACCATATTAGAGTCACTTTGCACCTTATGAGAGTCACTTTCCACCATATATACAACAATTAACATGTTAACATCATATACATTCAGTTTGACAACCTTTTACCACCTATTAATGCCACTTTCATACAAGTTAATTTTATTCCACATTTTGGCTCTAATCAACCATGTAAATCACTTTTCACCATATTAGAGTCACTTTGCACTCTATAAGAGTCACTTTGCACCCTATAAGAGTCACTTTCCCCATATATTGATACAATTAACATGTTAACATCATGTACATGCAATTATTAAACATCCTTTAACCACCTTTTGGTACCCCTTTCCTACAAGTCAATTTTGGGCCACATTTTGGCTCTAATCAATCATGTAAGTGACTTATCACCATATTAGATTCACTTTGCACCTTAGAAGAGTCACTTGCCATCATATATCGGTACAATTAAAATGTTAGCATCATATACATCCAATTAGAAATCCTTTTACCACCTCTTAGTGCCACATTCATACAAGTCAATTTTGGTCCACATTTTGGTTCTAATTAACCATGTAAGTCACTTTTCACCATATTAGAGTCATTTTGCACCCTATATGAGTCACTTTCCAGCATATATTTATACAATTAACATGTTAACATCATATATATCTGAATTCGCATCCTTTTACCACCTCTTAATTCCACTTTCATACAGGACAATTTTGTTCCACATTTTGGTTCTAATCAACCATGTAAGTCACTTTTCACCATATTAGAGTCACTTTGCACCTTATAAGAGTCACTTTCCACCATATATACAACAATTAACATGTTAACATCATATACATTCAGTGTGACAACCTTTTACCACCTATTAATGCCACTTTCATACAAGTTAATTTTATTCCACATTTTGGCTCTAATCAACCATGTAAGTCACTTTTCACCATATTAGAGTCACTTTGCACCCTATAAGAGTCACTTTCCCCACATATTGATACAATTAACATGTTAAGATCATGTACATGCAATTAAACATCCCTTAACCACCTTTTGGTACCCCTTTCCTACAAGTCAATTTTGGACCACATTTTGGCTCTAATCAATCATGTAAGTGACTTCTCACCATATTACAGTCACTTTGCACCTTATAAGAGTCACTTGCCATAATATATTGGTACAATTAACATGTTAACATCATATACATCCAATTAGAAATCCTTTTACCACCTCTTGGTGCCATATTCATACAAGTCAATTTTGGTCCACATTTTGGTTCAAATTAACCATGTAAGTCACTTTTCACCATATTAGAGTCATTTTGCACCCTATATGAGTCACTTTTCACCATATATTTATACAATTAACATGTTAACATAATATACATCCGAATTGACATCCTTTTATCACCTCTTAATTCCACTTTCATACAGGTCAATTTTGTTCCACATTTTGGTTCTAATCAACCATGTAAGTCACTTTTCACCATATTAGAGTCAATTTGCACCTTATAAGAGTCACTTTCCACCATATATACAACAATTAACATGTTAACATCATATACATCCAGTTTGACATCCTTTTACCACCTATTAATGCCATTTTCATACAAGTTAATTTTATTCCACATTTTGGCACTAATCAACCATGTAAGTCACTTTTCACCATATTAGAGTCATTTTGCTCACTATAAGAGTCACTTTCCCCACATATTGATACAATTAACATGTTAACATCATGTACATGCAATTAAACATCCTTTAACCACCTTTTGGTACCCCTTTCCTACAAGTCAATTTTGGGCCACATTTTGGCTCTAATCAATCATGTAAGTGACTTATCACCATATTACAGTCACTTTGCACCTTATTAGAGTCACTTTCCATCATATATCGGTACAATTAACATGTTAACATCATATACATCCAATTAGAAATCCTTTTACCACCTCTTAGTGCCACATTCATACAAGTCAATTTTAGTCCACATTTTGGTTCTAATTAACCATGTAAGTCACTTTTCACCATATTAGAGTAATTTTGCAGCCTATATGAGTCACTTTCCAGCATATATTTATACAATTAACATGTTAACATAATATATATCCGAATTCGCATCCTTTTACCACCTCTTAATTCCACTTTCATACAGGTCAATTTTGTTCCACATTTTGGTTCTAATCAACCATGTAAGTCACTTTTCACCATATTAGAGTCACTTTGCACCTTATAAGAGTCACTTTCCACCATATATACAACAATTAACATGTTAACATCATATACACACTTTTCACCATATTTGAGTCATTTTGCACCCTATATGAGTCACTTTCCACAATCTATTTGTATAATTACCATGTTAACATCATATACATGCAATTTGACATCCTTTTACCACCTATTAATGCCACTTTCATACAAGTTAATTTTATTCCACATTTTGGCTCTAATCAACCATGTAAGTCACTTTTCACCATATTAGAGTCACTTTGCACCCTATAAGAGTCACTTTCCCCATAGATTGATACAATTAACATGTTAACATCATGTACATGCAATTAAACATCCTTTAACCACCTTTTGGTACCCCTTTCCTACAAGTCAATTTTGGGCCACATTTTGGCTCTAATCAATCATGTAAGTGACTTATCACCATATTAGAGTCACTTTGCACCTTATAAGAGTCTCTTGCCATCATATATTGGTACAATTAACATGTTAACATCATATACATCCAATTAGAAATCCTTTTACCACCTCTTAGTGCCACATTCATACAAGTCAATTTTGGTTCAAATTAACCATGTAAGTCACTTTTCACCATATTAGAGTCATTTTGCACCCTATATGAGTCACTTTCCAGCATATATTTATAAAATTAACATGTTAACATCATATATATCCGAATTCGCATCCTTTTACCACCTCTTAATTCCACTTTCATACAGGTCAATTTTGTTCCACATTTTGGTTCTAATCAACCATGTAAGTCACTTTTCACCATATTAGAGTCACTTTGCACCTTATAAGAGTCACTTTCCACCACATATACAACAATTAACATGGTAACATCATATACATTCAGTTTGACAACCTTTTACCACCAATTAATGCCACTTTCATACAAATTAAATTTATTCCACATTTTGGCTCTAATCAACCGTGTAAGTCACTTTTCACCATATGAGAGTCACTTTGCACCCTATAAGAGTCACTTTCCCCATATATTTATACAATTAACATGTTAATATCATGTACATGCAATTAAACATCCTTTAACCACCTTTTCGCACCCCTTTCCTACAAGTCAATTTTGGGCCACATTTTGGCTCTAATCAATCATGTAAGTGACTTATCACCATATTAGAGTCACTTTACACCTTATAAGAGTCACTTGCCATCATATATTGGTACAATTAACATGTTAACATCATATACATCCAATTAGAAATCCTTTTACCACCTCTTAGTGCCACATTCATACAAGTCAATTTTGGTCCACATTTTGGTTCAAATTAACCATGTAAGTCACTTTTCACCATCTTAGAGTCATTTTGCACCCTATATAAGTCACTTTCCACCATATATTTATACAATTAACATGTTAACATCATATACATCTGAATTGACAACCTTTTACCACCTCTTAATTCCACTTTCATACAGGTCAATTTTGTTCCACATTTTGGTTCTAATCAACCATGTAAGTCACTTTTCACCATATTAGAGTCACTTTGCACCTTATAAGACTCACTTTCCACCATATATACAACAATTAACATGTTAACATCATATACATCCAGTTTGACATCCTTTTACCACCTATTAATGCCATTTTCATACAAGTTAATTTTATTCCACATTTTGGCTCTAATCAAACATCACTTTTCACCATATTAGAGTCACTTTGCACCCTATAAGAGTCACTTTACCCACATATTGATACAATTAACATGTTAACATCATGTACATGCAATTAAATATCCTTTAACCACCTTTTGGTACCCCTTCCCTACAAGTCAATTTTGGGCCACATTTTGGCTCTAATCAATCATGTAAGTGACTTAACACCATATTACAGTCACTTTGCACCTTATAAGAGTCACTTGCCGTCATATATCGGTACAATTAACATGTTAACATCATATACATCCAATTAGAAATCCTTTTACCACCTCTTAGTGCCACATTCATACAAGTCAATTTTGGTCCACATTTTGGTTCTAATTAACCATGTAAGTCACTTTTCACCATATTCGAGTCATTTTGCACCCTATATGAGTCACTTTCCACAATCTATTTGTATAATTACCATTTTAACATCATATACATGCAATTTGACATCCTTTTACCACCTATTAATGCCACTTTCATACAAGTTAATTTTATTCCACATTTTGGCTCTAATCAACCATGTAAGTCACTTTTCACCATATTAGAGTCACTTTGCACCCTATAAGAGTCACTTTCCCCATATATTGATACAATTAACATGTTAACATCATGTACATGCAATTAAACATCCTTTAACCACCTTTTGGTACCCCTTTCCTACAAGTCAATTTTGGGCCACATTTTGGCTCTAATCAATCATGTAAGTGACTTATCACCATATTAGAGTCACTTTGCACCTTATAAGAGTCACTTGCCATCATATATTGGTACAATTAACATGTTAACATCATATACATCCAATTAGAAATCCTTTTACCACCTCTTAGTGCCACATTCATACAAGTCAATTTTGGTTCAAATTAACCATGTAAGTCACTTTTCACCATATTAGAGTCATTTTGCACCCTATATGAGTCACTTTCCAGCATATATTTATAAAATTAACATGTTAACATCATATATATCCGAATTCGCATCCTTTTACCACCTCTTAATTCTACTTTCATATAGGTCAATTTTGTTCCATATTTTGGTTCTAATCAACCATGTAAGTCACTTTTCACCATATTAGAGTCACTTTGCACCTTATAAGAGTCACTTTCCACCACATATACAACAATTAACATGTTAACATCATATACATTCAGTTTGACAACCTTTTACCACCTATTAATGCCACTTTCATACAAATTAATTTTATTCCACATTTTGGCTCTAATCAACCATGTAAGTCACTTTTCACCATATGAGAGTCACTTTGCACCCTATAAGAGTCACTTTCCCCATATATATATACAATTAACATGTTAATATCATGTACATGCAATTAAACATCCTTTAACCACCTTTTGGCACCCCTTTCCTACAAGTCAATTTTGGGCCACATTTTGGCTCTAATCAATCATGTAAGTGACTTATCACCATATTAGAGTCACTTTACACCTTATAAGAGTCACTTGCCATCATATATTGGTACATAACATCATATACATCCAATTAGAAATCCTTTTACCACCTCTTAGTGCCACATTCATACAAGTCAATTTTGGTCCACATTTTGGTTCAAATTAACCATGTAAGTCACTTTTCACCATCTTAAAGTCATTTTGCACCCTATATAAGTCACTTTCCACCATATATTTATACAATTAACATGTTAACATCATATACATCTGAATTGACATCCTTTTACCACCTCTTAATTCCACTTTCATACAAGTCAATTTTGTTCCACATTTTGGTTCTAATCAACCATGTAAGTCACTTTTCACCATATTAGAGTCACTTTGCACCTTATAAGAGTCACTTTCCACCATATATACAACAATTAACATGTTAACATCATATACATCCAGTTTGACATCCTTTTACCACCTTTAATGCCATTTTCATACAAGTTAATTTTATTCCACATTTTGTCTCTAATCAAACATCACTTTTCACCATATTAGAGTCACTTTTCACCCTATAAGAGTCACTTTCCCCACATATAGATATAATTAACATGTTAACATCATGTACATGCAATTAAACATCCTTTAACCACCTTTTGGTACCCCTTCCCTACAAGTCAATTTTGGGCCACATTTTGGCTCTAATCAATCATGTAAGTGACTTATCACCATATTAGAGTCACTTTGCACCTTATAAGAGTCACTTGCTATCATATATTGGTACAATTAACATGTTAACATCATATACATCCAATAAGAAATCCTTTTACCACCTCTTAGTGCCACATTCATACAAGTCAATTTTGGTTCAAATTAACCATGTAAGTCACTTTTCACCATATTAGAGTCATTTTGCACCCTATATGAGTCACTTTCCAGCATATATTTATAAAATTAACATGTTAACATCATATATATCCGAATTCGCATCCTTTTACCACCTCTTAATTCCACTTTCAGACAGGTCAATTTTGTTCCATATTTTGGTTCTAATCAACCATGTAAGTCACTTTTCACCATATTAGAGTCACTTTGCACCTTATAAGAGTCACTTTCCACCACATATACAACAATTAACATGTTAACATCATATACATTCAGTTTGACAACCTTTTACCACCTATTAATGCCACTTTCATACAAATTAATTTTATTCCACATTTTGGCTCTAATCAACCATGTAAGTCACTTTTCACCATATGAGAGTCACTTTGCACCCTATAAGAGTCACTTTCCCCATATATTTATACAATTAACATGTTAATATCATGTACATGCAATTAAACATCCTTTAACCACCTTTTGGCACCTCTTTCCTACAAGTCAATTTTGGGCCACATTTTGGCTCTAATCAATCATGTAAGTGACTTATCACCATATTAGAGTCACTTTACACCTTATAAGAGTCACTTGCCATCATATATTGGTACAATTAACATGTTAACATCATATACATCCAATTAGAAATCCTTTTACCACCTCTTAGTGCCACATTCATACAAGTCAATTTTGGTCCACATTTTGGTTCAAATTAACCATGTAAGTCACTTTTCACCATCTTAGAGTCATTTTGCACCCTATATAAGTCACTTTCCACCATATATTTATAAAATTAACATGTTAACATCATATACATCTGAATTGACATCCTTTTACCACCTCTTAATTCCACTTTCATACAGGTCAATTTTGTTCCACATTTTGGTTCTAATCAACCATGTAAGTCACTTTTCACCATATTAGAGTCACTTTGCACCTTATAAGAGTCACTTTCCACCATATATACAACAATTAACATGTTAACATCATATACATCCAGTTTGACATCCTTTTACCACCTATTAATGCCATTTTCATACAAGTTAATTTTATTCCACATTTTGGCTCTAATCAAACATCACTTTTCACCATATTAGAGTCACTTTGCACCCTATAAGAGTCACTTTCCCCACATATTGATACAATTAACATGTTAACATCATGTACATGCAATTAAACATCCTTTAACCACCTTTTGGTACCCCTTCCCTACAAGTCAATTTTGGGCCACATTTTGGCTCTAATCAATCATGTAAGTGACTTATCACCATATTACAGTCACTTTGCACCTTATAAGAGTCACTTGCCATCATATATCGGTACAATTAACATGATAACATCATATACATCCAATTAGAAATCCTTTTACCACCTCTTAGTGCCACATTCATACAAGTCAATTTTGGTCCACATTTTGGTTCTAATTAACCATGTAAGTCACTTTTCACCATATTCGAGTCATTTTGCACCCTATATGAGTCACTTTCCACAATCTATTTGTATAATTACCATGTTAACATCATATACATGCAATTTGACATCCTTTTACCACCTATTAATGCCACTTTCATACAAGTTAATTTTATTCCACATTTTGGCTCTAATCAACCATGTAAGTCACTTTTCACCATATTAGAGTCACTTTGCACCCTATAAGAGTCACTTTCCCCATATATTGATACAATTAACATGTTAACATCATGTACATGCAATTAAACATCCTTTAACCACCTTTTGGTACCCCTTTCCTACAAGTCAATTTTGGGCCACATTTTGGCTCTAATCAATCATGTAAGTGACTTATCACCATATTAGAGTCACTTTGCACCTTATAAGAGTCACTTGCCATCATATATTGGTACAATTAACATGTTAACATCATATACATCCAATTAGAAATCCTTTTACCACCTCTTAGTGCCACATTCATACAAGTCAATTTTGGTTCAAATTAACCATGTAAGTCAATTTTCACCATATTAGAGTCATTTTGCACCCTATATGAGTCACTTTCCAGCATATATTTATAAAATTAACATGTTAACATCATATATATCCGAATTCGCATCCTTTTACCACCTCTTAATTCCACTTTCATACAGGTCAATTTTGTTCCACATTTTGGTTCTAATCAACCATGTAAGTCACTTTTCACCATATTAGAGTCAATTTGCACCTTATAAGAGTCACTTTCCACCACATATACAACAATTAACATGTTAACATCATATACATTCAGTTTGACAACCTTTTACCACCTATTAATGCCACTTTCATACAAATTAATTTTATTCCACATTTTGGCTCTAATCAACCATGTAAGTCACTTTTCACCATATCAGAGTCACTTTGCACCCTATAAGAGTCACTTTCCCCATATATTTATACAATTAACATGTTAATATCATGTACATGCAATTAAACATCCTTTATCCACCTTTTGGCACCCCTTTCCTACAAGTCAATTTTGGGCCACATTTTGGGTCTAATCAATCATGTAAGTGACTTATCACCATATTAGAGTCCCTTTACACCTTATAAGAGTCACTTGCCATCATATATTAGTACAATTAACATGTTAACATCATATACATCCAATTAGAAATCCTTTTACCACCTCTTAGTGGCACATTCATACAAGTCAATTTTGGTCCACATTTTGGTTCAAATTAACCATGTAAGTCACTTTTCACCATCTTAGAGTCATTTTGCACCCTATATAAGTCACTTTCCACCATATATTTATACAATTAACATGTTAACATCATATACATCTGAATTGAAATCCTTTTACCACCTCTTAATTCCACTTTCATACAGGTCAATTTTGTTCCACATTTTGGTTCTAATCAACCATGTAAGTCACTTTTCACCATATTAGAGTCACTTTGCACCTTATAAGAATCACTTTCCACCATATATACAACAATTAACATGTTAACATCATATACATCCAGTTTGAAATCCTTTTACCACCTATTAATGCCATTTTCATACAAGTTAATTTTATTCCACATTTTGGCTCTAATCAACCATGTAAGTCACTTTTCACCATATTAGAGTCACTTTGCACCCGATAAGAGTCACTTTCCCCACATATTGATACAATTAACATGTTAACATCATGTACATGCAATTAAACATCCTTTAACCACCTTTTGGTACCCCTTCCCTACAAGTCAATTTTGGGCCACATTTTGGCTCTAATTAATCATGTAAGTGACTTATCACCATATTACAGTCACTTTGCACCTTATAAGAGTCACTTGCCATCATATATCGGTACAATTAACATGTTAACATCATATACATCAATTAGAAATCCTTTTACCACCTCTTAGTGCCACATTCATACAAGTCAATTTTGGTCCACATTTTGGTTCTAATCAACCATGTAAGTCACTTTTCACCATATTAGAGTCACTTTGCACCCTATAAGAGTCACTTTCCCAATATTGATACAATTAACATGTTAACATCATGTACATGCAATTAAACATCCTTTAACCACCTTTTGGTACCCCTTTCCTACAAGTCAATTTTGGGCCACATTTTGGCTCTAATCAATCTTGTAAGTGACTTATCACCATATTAGAGTCACTTTGCACCTTATAAGAGTCACTCGCCATCGTATATTTGTACAATTAACATGTTAACGTCATATACATCCAATTAGAAATCCTTTTACCACCTCTTAGTGCCACATTCATACAAGTCAATTTTGGTCCACATTTTGGTTCAAATTAACCATGTAAGTCACTTTTCACCATATTAGAGTCATTTTGCACCCTGTATGAGTCACTTTCCAGCATATATTTATACAACTAACATGTTAACATCATATATATCCGAATTCGCATCCTTTTACCACCTCTTAATTCCATTTTCATACAGGTCAATTTTGTTCCTCATTTTGGTTCTAATCAACCATGTAAGTCACTTTTCACCATATTAGAGTCACTTTGCACCTTATAAGAGTCACTTTCCACCATATATACAACAATTAACATGTTAACATCATATACATTCAGTTTGACAACCTTTTACCACCTATTAATGCCACTTTCATACAAATTAATTTTATTCGACATTTTGGCACTAATCAACCATGTAAGTCACTTTTCACGATATGAGAGTCACTTTGCACCCTATAAAAGTCACTTTCCCCATATATTTATACAATTAACATGTTAATATCATGTACATGCAATTAAACATCCTTTAACCACCTTTTGGCACCCATTTCCTACAAGTCAATTTTGGGCCACATTTTGGCTCTAATCAATCATGTAAGTGACTTATCACCATATTAGAGTCACTTTACACCTTATAAGAGTCACTAGCCATCATATATTGGTACAATTAACATGTTAACATCATATACATCCAATTAGAAATCCTTTTACCACCTCTTAGTGCCACATTCATACAAGTCAATTTTGGTCCACATTTTGGTTCAAATTAACCATGTAAGTCACTTTTCACCATCTTAGAGTCATTTTGCACCCTATATAAGTCACTTTCCACCATATATTTATACAATTAACATGTTAACATCATATACATCTGAATTGACATCCTTTTATCACCTCTTAATTCTACTTTCATACAGGTCAATTTTGTTCCACATTTTGGTTCTAATCAACCATGTAAGTCACTTTTCACCATATTAGAGTCACTTTGCACCTTATAAGAATCACTTTCCACCATATATACAACAATTAACATGTTAACATCATATACATCCAGTTTGACATCCTTTTACCACCTATTAATGCCAATTTCATACAAGTTAATTTTATTCCACATTTTGGCTCTAATCAACCATGTAAGTCACTTTTCACCATATTAGAGTCACTTTGCACCCGATAAGAGTCACTTTCCCCACATATTGATACAATTAACATGTTAACATCATGTACATGCAATTAAACATCCTTTAACCACCTTTTGGTACCCCTTCCCTACAAGTCAATTTTGGGCCACATTTTGGCTCTAATCAATCATGTAAGTGACTTATCACCATATTACAGTCACTTTGCACCTTATAAGAGTCACCTGCCATCATATATCGGTACAATTAACATGTTAACATCATATACATCCAATTAGAAATCCTTTTACCACCTCTTAGTGCCACATTCATACAAGTCAATTTTGGTCCACATTTTGGTTCTAATTAACCATGTAAGTCACTTTTCACCATATTCGAGTCATTTTGCACCCTATATGAGTCACTTTCCACAATCTATTTGTATAATTACCATGTTAACATCATATACATGCAATTTGACATCCTTTTACCACGTATTAATGCCACTTTCATACAAGTTAATTTTATTCCACATTTTGGCTCTAATCAACCATGTAAGTCACTTTTCACGATATGAGAGTCACTTTGCACCCTATAAAAGTCACTTTCCCCATATATTTATACAATTAACATGTTAATATCATGTACATGCAATTAAACATCCTTTAACCACCTTTTGGCACCCATTTCCTACAAGTCAATTTTGGGCCACATTTTGGCTCTAATCAATCATGCAAGTGACTTATCACCATATTAGAGTCACTTTACACCTTATAAGAGTCACTTGCCATCATGTAATGGTACAATTAACATGTTAACATCATATACATCCAATTAGAAATCCTTTTACCACCTCTTAGTGCCACATTCATACAAGTCAATTTTGGTCCACATTTTGGTTCAAATTAACCATGTAAGTCACTTTTCACCATCTTAGAGTCATTTTGCACCCTATATAAGTCACTTTCCACCATATATTTATACAATTAACATGTTAACATCATATATATCCGAATTCGCATCCTTTTACCACCTCTTAATTCCACTTTCATACAGGTCAATTTTGTTCCACATTTTGGTTCTAATCAACCATGTAAGTCACTTTTCACCATATTAGAGTCACTTTGCACCTTATAAGAGTCACTTTCCACCATATATACAACAATTAACATGTTAACATCACCAGTTTGACATCCTTTTACCACCTATTAATGCCACTTTCATGCAAGTTAATTTTATTCCACATTTTGGCTCTAATCAACCATGTAAGTCACTTTTCACCATATTAGAGTCACTTTGCACCCTATAAGAGTCACTTTACCCATATATTGATACAATTAACACGTTAACATCATGTATATGGAATTAAACATCCTTTAACCACATTTTGGAACCCCTTTCCTACAAGTCAATTTTGGTCCACATTTTGGCTCTAATCAATCATGTAAGTGACTTATCACCATTTTAGAGTCACTTGGCACCTTATAAGAGTCACTTGCCATCATATATTGGTACAATTAACATGTTAACATCATATACATCCAATTAGAAATCCTTTTACCACCTCTTAGTGCCACATTCGTACAAGTCAATTTTGGTACACATTTTTGTTCTTATTAACCATGTAAGTCACTTTTCACCATATTCGAGTCATTTTGCACCCTATATGAGTCACTTTCAACAATCTATTTGTATAATTAACATGTTAACATCATATACTTCCAATTTGACATCCTTTTACCACCTATTAATGCCACTTTCATACAAGTTAATTTCATTCCACATTTTGGCTCTAATCAACCATGTAAGTCACTTTTCACCATATTAGAGTCAATTTGCACCCTATAAGAGTCACTTTCCCCATATATTGATACAATTAACATGTTAACATCATGTACATGCAATTAAACATCCTTTAACCACCTTTTGGTACCCCTTTCCTACAAGTCAATTTTGGGCCACATTTTGGCTCTAATCAATCATGTAAGTGACTTATCACCATATTAGAGTCACTTTACACCTTATAAGAGTCACTTGCCATCATATATTGGTACAATTAACATGTTAACATCATATACATCCAATTAGAAATCCTTTTACCACCTCTTAGTGCCACATTCATACAAGTCAATTTTGGTCCACATTTTGGTTCAAATTAACCATGCAAGTCACTTTTCACCATCTTAGAGTCATTTTGCACCCTATATAAGTCACTTTCCACCATATATTTATACAATTAACATGTTAACATCATATACATCTGAATTGACATCCTTTTACCACCTCTTAATTCTACTTTCATACAGGTCAATTTTGTTCCACATTTTGGTTCTAATCAACCATGTAAGTCACTTTTCACCATATTAGAGTCACTTTGCACCTTATAAGAATCACTTTCCACCATATATACAACAATTAACATGTTAACATCATATACATCCAGTTTGACATCCTTTTACCACCTATTAATGCCAATTTCATACAAGTTAATTTTATTCCACATTTTGGCTCTAATCAACCATGTAAGTCACTTTTCACCATATTAGAGTCACTTTGCACCCGATAAGAGTCACTTTCCCCACATATTGATACAATTAACATGTTAACATCATGTACATGCAATTAAACATCCTTTAACCACCTTTTGGTACCCCTTCCCTACAAGTCAATTTTGGGCCACATTTTGGCTCTAATCAATCATGTAAGTGACTTATCACCATATTACAGTCACTTTGCACCTTATAAGAGTCACTTGCCATCATATATCGGTACAATTAACATGTTAACATCATATACATCAATTAGAAATCCTTTTACCACCTCTTAGTGCCACATTCATACAAGTCAATTTTGGTCCACATTTTGGTTCTAATCAACCATGTAAGTCACTTTTCACCATATTAGAGTCACTTTGCACCCTATAAGAGTCACTTTCCCAATATTGATACAATTAACATGTTAACATCATGTACATGCAATTAAACATCCTTTAACCACCTTTTGGTACCCCTTTCCTACAAGTCAATTTTGGGCCACATTTTGGCTCTAATCAATCTTGTAAGTGACTTATCACCATATTAGAGTCACTTTGCACCTTATAAGAGTCACTCGCCATCGTATATTTGTACAATTAACATGTTAACGTCATATACATCCAATTAGAAATCCTTTTACCACCTCTTAGTGCCACATTCATACAAGTCAATTTTGGTCCACATTTTGGTTCAAATTAACCATGTAAGTCACTTTTCACCATATTAGAGTCATTTTGCACCCTGTATGAGTCACTTTCCAGCATATATTTATACAACTAACATGTTAACATCATATATATCCGAATTCGCATCCTTTTACCACCTCTTAATTCCATTTTCATACAGGTCAATTTTGTTCCTCATTTTGGTTCTAATCAACCATGTAAGTCACTTTTCACCATATTAGAGTCACTTTGCACCTTATAAGAGTCACTTTCCACCATATATACAACAATTAACATGTTAACATCATATACATTCAGTTTGACAACCTTTTACCACCTATTAATGCCACTTTCATACAAATTAATTTTATTCGACATTTTGGCACTAATCAACCATGTAAGTCACTTTTCACGATATGAGAGTCACTTTGCACCCTATAAAAGTCACTTTCCCCATATATTTATACAATTAACATGTTAATATCATGTACATGCAATTAAACATCCTTTAACCACCTTTTGGCACCCATTTCCTACAAGTCAATTTTGGGCCACATTTTGGCTCTAATCAATCATGTAAGTGACTTATCACCATATTAGAGTCACTTTACACCTTATAAGAGTCACTAGCCATCATATATTGGTACAATTAACATGTTAACATCATATACATCCAATTAGAAATCCTTTTACCACCTCTTAGTGCCACATTCATACAAGTCAATTTTGGTCCACATTTTGGTTCAAATTAACCATGTAAGTCACTTTTCACCATCTTAGAGTCATTTTGCACCCTATATAAGTCACTTTCCACCATATATTTATACAATTAACATGTTAACATCATATACATCTGAATTGACATCCTTTTATCACCTCTTAATTCTACTTTCATACAGGTCAATTTTGTTCCACATTTTGGTTCTAATCAACCATGTAAGTCACTTTTCACCATATTAGAGTCACTTTGCACCTTATAAGAATCACTTTCCACCATATATACAACAATTAACATGTTAACATCATATACATCCAGTTTGACATCCTTTTACCACCTATTAATGCCAATTTCATACAAGTTAATTTTATTCCACATTTTGGCTCTAATCAACCATGTAAGTCACTTTTCACCATATTAGAGTCACTTTGCACCCGATAAGAGTCACTTTCCCCACATATTGATACAATTAACATGTTAACATCATGTACATGCAATTAAACATCCTTTAACCACCTTTTGGTACCCCTTCCCTACAAGTCAATTTTGGGCCACATTTTGGCTCTAATCAATCATGTAAGTGACTTATCACCATATTACAGTCACTTTGCACCTTATAAGAGTCACCTGCCATCATATATCGGTACAATTAACATGTTAACATCATATACATCCAATTAGAAATCCTTTTACCACCTCTTAGTGCCACATTCATACAAGTCAATTTTGGTCCACATTTTGGTTCTAATTAACCATGTAAGTCACTTTTCACCATATTCGAGTCATTTTGCACCCTATATGAGTCACTTTCCACAATCTATTTGTATAATTACCATGTTAACATCATATACATGCAATTTGACATCCTTTTACCACGTATTAATGCCACTTTCATACAAGTTAATTTTATTCCACATTTTGGCTCTAATCAACCATGTAAGTCACTTTTCACGATATGAGAGTCACTTTGCACCCTATAAAGTCACTTTCCCCATATATTTATACAATTAACATGTTAATATCATGTACATGCAATTAAACATCCTTTAACCACCTTTTGGCACCCATTTCCTACAAGTCAATTTTGGGCCACATTTTGGCTCTAATCAATCATGCAAGTGACTTATCACCATATTAGAGTCACTTTACACCTTATAAGAGTCACTTGCCATCATGTAATGGTACAATTAACATGTTAACATCATATACATCCAATTAGAAATCCTTTTACCACCTCTTAGTGCCACATTCATACAAGTCAATTTTGGTCCACATTTTGGTTCAAATTAACCATGTAAGTCACTTTTCACCATCTTAGAGTCATTTTGCACCCTATATAAGTCACTTTCCACCATATATTTATACAATTAACATGTTAACATCATATATATCCGAATTCGCATCCTTTTACCACCTCTTAATTCCACTTTCATACAGGTCAATTTTGTTCCACATTTTGGTTCTAATCAACCATGTAAGTCACTTTTCACCATATTAGAGTCACTTTGCACCTTATAAGAGTCACTTTCCACCATATATACAACAATTAACATGTTAACATCACCAGTTTGACATCCTTTTACCACCTATTAATGCCACTTTCATGCAAGTTAATTTTATTCCACATTTTGGCTCTAATCAACCATGTAAGTCACTTTTCACCATATTAGAGTCACTTTGCACCCTATAAGAGTCACTTTACCCATATATTGATACAATTAACACGTTAACATCATGTATATGGAATTAAACATCCTTTAACCACATTTTGGAACCCCTTTCCTACAAGTCAATTTTGGTCCACATTTTGGCTCTAATCAATCATGTAAGTGACTTATCACCATTTTAGAGTCACTTGGCACCTTATAAGAGTCACTTGCCATCATATATTGGTACAATTAACATGTTAACATCATATACATCCAATTAGAAATCCTTTTACCACCTCTTAGTGCCACATTCGTACAAGTCAATTTTGGTACACATTTTTGTTCTTATTAACCATGTAAGTCACTTTTCACCATATTCGAGTCATTTTGCACCCTATATGAGTCACTTTCAACAATCTATTTGTATAATTAACATGTTAACATCATATACTTCCAATTTGACATCCTTTTACCACCTATTAATGCCACTTTCATACAAGTTAATTTCATTCCACATTTTGGCTCTAATCAACCATGTAAGTCACTTTTCACCATATTAGAGTCAATTTGCACCCTATAAGAGTCACTTTCCCCATATATTGATACAATTAACATGTTAACATCATGTACATGCAATTAAACATCCTTTAACCACCTTTTGGTACCCCTTTCCTACAAGTCAATTTTGGGCCACATTTTGGCTCTAATCAATCATGTAAGTGACTTATCACCATATTACAGTCACTTTGCACCTTATAAGAGTCACTTTCCATCATATATTGGTACAATTAACATGTTAACATCATATACATTCAATTAGAAATCCTTTTACCACCTCTTGGTGCCATATTCATACAAGTCAATTTTGGTCAACATTTTGGTTCTAATTAACCATGCAAGTCACTTTTCACCATATTCGAGTCATTTTGCACCCTATATTAGTCACTTTCCACCATATATTTATACAATTAACATGTTAACATCATATACATCTGAATTGACATCCTTTTACCACCTCTTAATTCTACTTTCATACAGGTCAATTTTGTTCCACATTTTGGTTCTAATCAACCATGTAAGTCACTTTTCACCATATTAGAGTCACTTTGCACCTTATAAGAATCACTTTCCACCATATATACAACAATTAACATGTTAACATCATATACATCCAGTTTGACATCCTTTTACCACCTATTAATGCCAATTTCATACAAGTTAATTTTATTCCACATTTTGGCTCTAATCAACCATGTAAGTCACTTTTCACCATATTAGAGTCACTTTGCACCCGATAAGAGTCACTTTCCCCACATATTGATACAATTAACATGTTAACATCATGTACATGCAATTAAACATCCTTTAACCACCTTTTGGTACCCCTTCCCTACAAGTCAATTTTGGGCCACATTTTGGCTCTAATCAATCATGTAAGTGACTTATCACCATATTACAGTCACTTTGCACCTTATAAGAGTCACTTGCCATCATATATCGGTACAATTAACATGTTAACATCATATACATCCAATTAGAAATCCTTTTACCACCTCTTAGTGCCACATTCATACAAGTCAATTTTGGTCCACATTTTGGTTCTAATTAACCATGTAAGTCACTTTTCACCATATTCGAGTCATTTTGCACCCTATATGAGTCACTTTCCACAATCTATTTGTATAATTACCATGTTAACGTTATATACATGCAATTTGACATCCTTTTACCACGTATTAATGCCACTTTCATACAAGTTAATTTTATTCCACATTTTGGCTCTAATCAACCATGTAAGTCACTTTTCACGATATGAGAGTCACTTTGCACCCTATAAAAGTCACTTTCCCCATATATTTATACAATTAACATGTTAATATCATGTACATGCAATTAAACATCCTTTAACCACCTTTTGGCACCCATTTCCTACAAGTCAATTTTGGGCCACATTTTGGCTCTAATCAATCATGTAAGTGACTTATCACCATATTAGAGTCACTTTACACCTTATAAGAGTCACTTGCCATCATGTAATGGTACAATTAACATGTTAACATCATATACATCGAATTAGAAATCCTTTTACCACCTCTTAGTGCCACATTCATACAAGTCAATTTTGGTCCACATTTTGGTTCAAATTAACCATGTAAGTCACTTTTCACCATCTTAGAGTCATTTTGCACCCTATATAAGTCACTTTCCACCATATATTTATACAATTAACATGTTAACATCATATATATCCGAATTCGCATCCTTTTACCACCTCTTAATTCCACTTTCATACAGGTCAATTTTGTTCCACATTTTGGTTCTAATCAACCATGTAAGTCACTTTTCACCATATTAGAGTCACTGTGCACCTTATAAGAGTCACTTTCCACCATATATACAACAATTAACATGTTAACATCACCAGTTTGACATCCTTTTACCACCTATTAATGCCACTTTCATGCAAGTTAATTTTATTCCACATTTTGGCTCTAATCAACCATGTAAGTCACTTTTCACCATATTAGAGTCACTTTGCACCCTATAAGAGTCACTTTACCCATATATTGATACAATTAACACGTTAACATCATGTATATGGAATTAAACATCCTTTAACCACATTTTGGAACCCCTTTCCTACAAGTCAATTTTGGTCCACATTTTGGCTCTAATCAATCATGTAAGTGACTTATCACCATTTTAGAGTCACTTGGCACCTTATAAGAGTCACTTGCCATCATATATTGGTACAATTAACATGTTAACATCATATACATCCAATTAGAAATCCTTTTACCACTTCTTAGTGCCACATTCGTACAAGTCAATTTTGGTACACATTTTGTTCTTATTAACCATGTAAGTCACTTTTCACCATATTCGAGTCATTTTGCACCCTATATGAGTCACTTTCAACAATCTATTTGTATAATTAACATGTTAACATCATATACTTCCAATTTGACATCCTTTTACCACCTATTAATGCCACTTTCATACAAGTTAATTTCATTCCACATTTTGGCTCTAATCAACCATGTAAGTCACTTTTCACCATATTAGAGTCAATTTGCACCCTATAAGAGTCACTTTCCCCATATATTGATACAATTAACATGTTAACATCATGTACATGCAATTAAACATCCTTTAACCACCTTTTGGTACCCCTTTCCTACAAGTCAATTTTGGGCCACATTTTGGCTCTAATCAATCATGTAAGTGACTTATCACCATATTAGAGTCACTTTGCACCCTATAACAGTCACTTGCCATCGTATATTGGTACAATTAACATGTTAACATCATATAAATCCAATTAGAAATCCTTTTACCACCTCTCAGTGCCACATTCATACAAGTCAATTTTGGTCCACATTTTGGTTCAAATTAACCATGCAAGTCACTTTTTACCATATTAGAGTCATTTTGCACCCTATATGAGTCACTTTCCACAATATATTTATACAATTAACATGTTAACATCATATACATCCCAATTGACATCCTTTTACCATCTCTTAATTCCACTTTCATACAGGTCAATTTTGTTTGACATTTTGGTTCTAATCAACCATGTAAGTCACTTTTCACCATATTAGAGTCACTTTGCACCTTATAAGAGTCACTTTCCACCATATATACAACAATTAACATATTAACATCATATACATCCAATTTGACATCCTTTTACCACCTATTAATACCATTTTCATACAATTTAATTTTATTCCACATTTTGGCTCTAATCAACCATGTAAGTCACTTTTCACCATATTAGAGTCAGTTTGCACCCTATAAGAGTCACTTTCCCCACATATTGATACAATTAACATGTTAACATCATGTACATGCAATTAAACATCCTTTAACCACCTTTTGGTACCCCTTTCCTACAAGTCAATTTTGGGCCACATTTTGGCTCTAATCAATCATGTAAGTGACTTATCACCATATTACAGTCACTTTGCACCTTATAAGAGTCACTTTCCATCATATATTGGTACAATTAACATGTTAACATCATATACATTCAATTAGAAATCCTTTTACCACCTCTTGGTGCCATATTCATACAAGTCAATTTTGGTCAACATTTTGGTTCTAATTAACCATGCAAGTCACTTTTCACCATATTCGAGTCATTTTGCACCCTATATTAGTCACTTTCCAAAATCTATTTGTATAATTAACATGTTAACATCATATACATGCAATTTGACATCCTTTTACAACCTATTAATGCCACTTTCATACAAGTTAATTTTATTACACATTTTGGCTCTAATCAACCATGTAAGTCACTTTTCACCATATTAGAGTCACTTTGCACCCTATAAGAGTCACTTTGCCCATATATTGACACAATTAACATGTTAATATCATGTACATGCAATTAAACATCCTTTAACCACCTTTTGGTACCCCTTTCCTACAAGTCAATTTTGGGCCACATTTTGGCTCTAATCAATCATGTAAGTGACTTATCACCATATTACAGTCACTTTGCACCTTATAAGAGTCACTTGCCATCATATATCGGTACAATTAACATGTTAATATCATATACATCCAATTAGAAATCCTTTTACCACCTCTTAGTGCCACATTTATACAAGTCAATTTTGGTCCATATTTTGGTTCAAATTAACCATGTAAGTCACTTTTCACCATATTAGAGTCATTTTGCACCCTATATTAGTCACTTTCCACCATATATTTATACAATTAACATGTTAACATAATATACATCCGAATTGACATCCTTTTACCACCTCTTAATTCCACTTTCATACAGGTCAATTTTGTTCCACATTTTGGTTCTAATCAACCATGTAAGTCACTTTTCACCATATTAGAGTCACTTTGCACCTTATAAGAGTCACTTTCCACCATATATACTACAATTAACATGTTAACATCATATACATCCAGTTTGACATCCTTTTACCACCTATTAATGCTATTTTCATACAAGTTAATTTTATTCCACATTTTGGCTCTAATCAACCATGTAAGTCACTTTTCACAATATTAGAGTCATTTTGCTCAGTATAAGAGTCACTTTCCCCACATATTGATACAATTAACATGTTAACATCATGTACATGCAATTAAACATCCTTTAACCACCTTTTGGTACCCCTTTCCTACAAGTCAATTTTGGGCCACATTTTGGCTCTAATCAATCATGTAAGTGACTTATCACCATATTACAGTCACTTTGCACCTTATAAGAGTCACTTGCCATCATATATCGGTACAATTAACATGTTAATATCATATACATCCAATTATAAATCCTTTTACCACCTCTTAGTGCCACATTTATACAAGTCAATTTTGGTCCACATTTTGGTTCAAATTAACCATGTAAGTCACTTTTCACCATATTAGAGTCATTTTGCACCCTATATGAGTCACTTTCAAGCATATATTTATACAATTAACTTGTTAACATCATATATATCCGAATTCACATCCTTTTACCACCTCTTAATTCCACTTTCATACAGGTCAATTTTGTTCCACATTTTTGTTCTAATCAACCATGTAAGTCACTTTTCACCATATTAGAGTCACTTTGCACCTTATAAGAGTCACTTTCCACCATATATACAACAATTAACATGTTAACATCATATACATTCAGTTTGACAACGTTTTACCACCTATTAATGCCACTTTCATACAAGTTAATTTTATTCCACATTTTGGCTCTAATCAACCATGTAAGTCACTTTTCACCATATTAGAGTCACTTTGCACCCTATAAGAGTCACTTTCCCCATATATTTATACAATTAACATCTTAACATCATGTACATGCAATTAAACATCCTTTAACCACCTTTTGGTACCCCTTTCCTACAAGTCAATTTTGGGCCACATTTTGGCTCTAATCAATCATGTAAGTCACTTTTCACCACATTAGAGTCATTTTGCACCCTATATGAGTCACTTTCCCCCATATATTTATACAATTAACATGTTAACATCATATATATCCGAATTCACATCCTTTTACCACCTCTTAATTCCACTTTCATACATGTCAATTTTGTTCCACATTTTGGTTCTAATCAACCATGTAAGTCACTTTTCACCATATTAGAGTCACTTTGCACCTTATAAGAGTCACTTTCCACCATATATACAATAATTAACATGTTAATATCATATACATTCAGTTTGACAACCTTTTACCACCTATTAATGCCACTTTCTTACAAATTAATTTTATTCCACATTTTGGCTCTAATCAATCATGTAAGTGACTTATCACAATATTAGAGTCACTTTACACCTTATAAGAGTCACTTGCCATCATATATTGGTACAATTAACATGCTAACATCATATACATCCAATTAGAAATTCTTTTACCACCTCTTAGTGCCACATTCATACAAGTCATTTTTGGTCCACATTTTGGTTCAAATTAACCATGTAAGTCACTTTTCACCATCTTAGAGTCATTTTGCACCCTATATAAGTCACTTTCCACCATATATTTATACAATTAACATGTTAACATCATATACATCTGAATTGACATCCTTTTACCACCTCTTAATTCCACTTTCATACAGGTCAATTTTCTTCCACATTTTGGTTCTAATCAACCATGTAAGTCACTTTTCACCATATTAGAGTCACTTTGCACCTTATAAGAGTCACTTTCCACCATATATACAAAAATTAACATGTTAACATCATATACATCCAGTTTGACATCCTTTTACCACCTATTAATGCCATTTTCATACAAGTTAATTTTATTCAACATTTTGGCTCTAATCAATCATGTAAGTGACTTATCACCATATTACAGTCACTTTGCACCTTATAAGACTCACTTGCCATCATATATCGGTACAATTAACATGTTAACATCATAGACATCCAATTAGAAATCCTTTTACCACCTCTTAGTGCCACATTCATACAAGTCAATTTTGGTCCACATTTTGGTTCTAATTAACCATGTAAGTCACTTTTCACCATATTGGAGTCATTTTGCACCCTATATGAGTCACTTTCCACCATATATTTATACAATTAACATGTTAACATCATATATATCCGAATTGACATCCTTTTACCACCTCTTAATTCCACTTTCATACAGGTCAATTTTGTTCCACATTTTGGTTCTAATCAACCATGTAAGTTACTTTTCACCATATTAGAGTCACTTTGCACCTTATAAGAGTCACTTTCCACCATATATACAACAATTAACATGTTAACATCATATACTTCCAATTTGACATGCTTTTACCACCTATTAATGCCACTTTCATACAAGTTAATTTCATTCCACATTTTGGCTCTAATCAACCATGTAAATCACTTTTCACCATATTAGAGTCACTTTGCACCTTATAAGAGTCACTTGCCATCATATATCGGTACAATTAACATGTTAACATCATATACATCCAATTAGATATCCTTTTACCACCTCTTAGTGCCACATTCATACAAGTCAATTTTGGTCCACATTTTGGTTCTAATTAACCATGTAAGTCACTTTTCACCATATTAGAATCATTTTGCACCCTATATGAGTCACTTTCCACCATATATTTATACAATTAACATGTTAACATCATATACATCCGAATTGACATCCTTTTACCACCTCTTAATTCCACTTTCATACAGGTCAATTTTGTTCCACATTTTGGTTCTAATCAACCATGTAAGTCACTTTTCACCATATTAGAGTCACTTTGCACCTTATAAGAGTCACTTTCCACCATATATACAACAATTAACATGTTAACATCACCAGTTTGACATCCTTTTACCACCTATTAATGCCACTTTCATGCAAGTTAATTTTATTCCACATTTTGGCTCTAATCAACCATGTAAGTCACTTTTCACCATATTAGAGTCAGTTTGCACCCTATAAGAGTCACTTTCCCCACATATTGATACAATTAACATGTTAACATCATGTACTTGCAATTAAACATCCTTTAACCACCTTTTGGTACCCCTTTCCTACAAGTCAATTTTGGGCCACATTTTGGCTCTAATCAATCATGTAAGTGACTTATCACCATATTACAGTCACTTTGCACCTTATAAGAGTCACTTGCCATCATATATCGGTACAATTAACATGTTAATATCATATACATCCAATTAGAAATCCTTTTACCACCTCTTTGTGCCACATTTATACAAGTCAATTTTGGTCCATATTTTGGTTCAAATTAACCATGTAAGTCACTTTTCACCATATTAGAGTCATTTTGCACCCTATATGAGTCACTTTCCACCATATATTTATACAATTAACATGTTAACATAATATACATCCGAATTGACATCCTTTTACCACCTCTTAATTCCACTTTCATACAGGTCAATTTTGTTCGACATTTTGGTTCTAATCAACCATGTAAGTCACTTTTCACCATATTAGAGTCACTTTGCACCTTATAAGAGTCACTTTCCGCCATATATACAACAATTAACATGTTAACATCACCAGTTTGACATCCTTTTAGCACCTATTAATGCCACTTTTATGCAAGTTAATTTTATTCCACATTTTGGCTCTAATCAACCATGTAAGTCACTTTTCACCATATTAGAGTCACTTTGCACCATATAAGAGTCACTTTACCCATATATTGATACAATTAACATGTTAACATCATGTATATGCAATTAAACATCCTTTAACCACATTTTGGAACCCCTTTCCTACAAGTCAATTTTGGTCCACATTTTGGCTCTAATCAATCATGTAAGTGACTTATCACCATTTTAGAGTCACTTGGCACCTTATAAGAGTCACTTGCCATCATATATTGGTACAATTAACATGTTAACATCATATACATCCAATTAGAAATCCTTTTACCACCTCTTAGTGCCACATTCGTACAAGTCAATTTTGGTACACATTTTTGTTCTAATTAACCATGTAAGTCACTTTTCACCATATTCGAGTCATTTTGCACCCTATATGAGTCACTTTCAACAATCTATTTGTATAATTAACATGTTAACATCATATACTTCCAATTTGACATCCTTTTACCACCTATTAATGCCACTTTCATACAAGTTAATTTCATTCCACATTTTGGCTCTAATCAACCATGTAAGTCACTTTTCACCATATTAGAGTCACTTTGCACCCTATAAGAGTCACTTTCCCCATATATTGATACAATTAAAATGTTAACATCATGTACATGCAATTAAACATCCTTTAACCACCTTTTGGTACCCCTTTCCTACAAGTCAATTTTGGGCCACATTTTGGCTCTAATCAATCATGTAAGTGACTTATCACCATATTAGAGTCACTTTGCACCCTATAAGAGTCACTTGCCATCGTATATTGGTACAATTAACATGTTAACATCATATAAATCCAATTAGAAATCCTTTTACCACCTCTTAGTGCCACATTCATACAAGTCAATTTTGGTCCACATTTTGGTTCAAATTAACCATGCAAGTCACTTTTCACCATATTAGAGTCATTTTGCACCCTATATGAGTCACTTTCCACAATATATTTATACAATAAACATGTTAACATCATATACATCCAAATTGACATCCTTTTACCATCTCTTAATTCCACTTTCATACAGGTCAATTTTGTTCGACATTTTGGTTCTAATCAACCATGTAAGTCACTTTTCACCATATTAGAGTCACTTTGCACCTTATAAGAGTCACTTTCCACCATATATACAACAATTAACATGTTAACATCATATACATCCAGTTTGACATCCTTTTACCACCTATTAATACCATTTTCATACAATTTAATTTTATTCCACATTTTGGCTCTAATCAACCATGTAAGTCACTTTTCACCATATTAGAGTCAGTTTGCACCCTATAAGAGTCACTTTCCCCACATATTGATAAAATTAACATGTTAACATCATGTACTTGCAATTAAACATCCTTTAACCACCTTTTGGTACCCCTTTCCAACAAGTCAATTTTGGGCAACATTTTGGCTCTAATCAATCATGTAAGTGACTTATCACCATATTACAGTCACTTTGCACCTTATAAGAGTCACTTGCCATCATATATCGGTACAATTAACATGTTAATATCATATACATCCAATTAGAAATCCTTTTACCACCTCTTTGTGCCACATTTATACAAGTCAATTTTGGTCCATATTTTGGTTCAAATTAACCATGTAAGTCACTTTTCACCATATTAGAGTCATTTTGCACCCTATATGAGTCACTTTCCACCATATATTTATACAATTAACATGTTAACATAATATACATCCGAATTGACATCCTTTTACCACCTCTTAATTCCACTTTCATACAGGTCAATTTTCTTCCACATTTTGGTTCTAATCAACCATGCAAGTCACTTTTCACCATATTAGAGTCACTTTGCACCTTATAAGAGTCACTTTCCACCATATATACAAAAATTAACATGTTAACATCATATACATCCAGTTTGACATCCTTTTACCACCTATTAATGCCATTTTCATACAAGTTAATTTTATTCAACATTTTGGCTCTAATCAATCATGTAAGTGACTTATCACCATATTACAGTCAGTTTGCACCTTATAAGAGTCACTTGCCATCATATATCGGTACAATTAACATGTTAACATCATAGACATCCAATTAGAAATCCTTTTACCACCTCTTAGTGCCACATTCATACAAGTCAATTTTGGTCCACATTTTGGTTCTAATTAACCATGTAAGTCACTTTTCACCATATTAGAGTCATTTTGCACCCAATATGAGTCACTTTCCACCATATATTTATACAATTAACATGTTAACATCATATACATCCGAATTGACATCCTTTTACCACTTCTTAATTCCACTTTCATACAGGTCAATTTTGTTCCACATTTTGGTTCTAATCAACCATGTAAGTCACTTTTCACCATATTAGAGTCACTTTGCACCTTATAAGAGTCACTTTCCCCATATATTGATACAATTAACATGTTAAAATCATGTACATGCAATTAAACATCCTTTAACCACCTTTTGGTACCCCTTTCCTACTTGGGCCACATTTTGGCTCTAATCAATCATGTAAGTGACTTATCACCATATTACAGTCACTTTAAACCTTATAAGAATCACTTGCCATCATATATCGGTACAATTAACATGTTAACATCATATACATCCAATTAGAAATCCTTTTACCACCTCTTAGTGCCACATTCATACAAGTCAATTTTGGTCCACATTTTGGTTCAAATTAACCATGTAAGTCACTTTTCACCATATTAGAGTCATTTTGCACCATATATGAGTCACTTTCGACCATATATTTATACAATTAACATGTTAACATCATATACATCCGAATTGACATCCTTTTACCATCTCTTAATTCCACTTTCATACTGGTCAATTTTGTTCGACATTTTGGTTCTAATCAACCATGTAAGTCACTTTTCACCATATTAGAGTCACTTTGCACCTTATAAGAGTCACTTTCCACCATATATACAACAATTAACATGTTAACATCACCAGTTTGACATCCTTTTACCACCTATTAATGCCACTTTCATGCAATTTAATTTTATTCCACATTTTGGCTCTAATCAACCATGTAAGTCACTTTTCACCATATTAGAGTCACTTTGCACCCTACAAGAGTCACTTTACATATATTGATACAATTAACATGTTAACATCATGTATATGCAATTAAACATCCTTTAACCACATTTTGGAACCCCTTTCCTACAAGTCAATTTTGGTCCACATTTTGGCTCTAATCAATCATGTAAGTGACTTATAACCATTTTAGAGTCACTTGGCACCTTATAAGAGTCACTTGCCATCATATATTGGTACAATTAACATGTTAACCTCATATATACATCCAATTAGAAATCCTTTTACCACCTCTTAGTGCCACATTCGTACAAGTCAATTTTGGTACACATTTTTGTTCTAATTAACCATGTAAGTCACTTTTCACCATATTCGAGTCATTTTGCACACTATATGAGTCACTTTCAACAATCTATTTGTATAATTAACAAGTTAACATCATATACTTCCAATTTGACATCCTTTTACCACCTATTAATGCCACTTTCATACAAGTTAATTTCATTCCACATTTTGGCTCTAATCAACCATGTAAGTCACTTTTCACCATATTAGAGTCACTTTGCACCCTATAAGAGTCACTTTCCCCATATATTGATACAATTAACATGTTAACATCATGTACATGCAATTAAACATCCTTTAACCACCTTTTGGTACCCCTTTCCTACAAGTCAATTTTGGGCCACATTTTGGCTCTAATCAATCATGTAAGTGACTTATCACCATATTACAGTCACTTTGCACCTTATAAGAGTCACTTGCCATCATATATCGGTACAATTAACATGTTAACATCATATACATCCAATTAGAAATCCTTTTACCACCAACATTCATACAAGTCAATTTTGGTCCACATTTTGGTTCAAATTAACCATGTAAGTCACTTTTCACCATATTAGAGTCATTTTGCACCCTATATGAGTCACTTTCCAGCATATATTTATACAATTAACTTGTTAACATCATATATATCCGAATTCACAACCTTTTACCACCTCTTAATTCCACTTTCATACAGGTCAATTTTGTTCCACATTTTGGTTCTAATCAACCATGTAAGTCACTTTTCACCATATTAGAGTCACTTTGCACCTTATAAGAGTCACTTTCCACCATATATACAACAATTTACATGTTAACATCATATACATTCAGTTTGACAACCTTTTACCACCTATTAATGCCACTTTCATACAAGTTAATTTTATTCCACATTTTGGCTCTAATC
This sequence comes from Apium graveolens, assembly GCF_009905375.1. Taxonomy (NCBI): domain Eukaryota; kingdom Viridiplantae; phylum Streptophyta; class Magnoliopsida; order Apiales; family Apiaceae; genus Apium; species Apium graveolens. The sequence continues at coordinate 165,473 of NW_027418504.1, read as the reverse complement.
AACCATGTAAGTCACTTTTCACCATATTAGAGTCACTTTGCACCCTATAAGAGTCACTTTCCCCATATATTTATACAATTAACATCTTAACATCATGTACATGAAATTAAACATCCTTTAACCACCTTTTGGTACCCCTTTCCTACAAGTCAATTTTGGGCCACATTTTGGCTCTAATCAATCATGTAAGTCACTTTTCACCATATTAGAGTCATTTTGCACCCTATATGAGTCACTTTCCCCCATATATTTATACAATTAACATGTTAACATCATATATATCCGAATTCACATCCTTTTACCACCTCTTAATTCCACTTTCATACATGTCAATTTTGTTCCACATTTTGGTTCTAATCAACCATGTAAGTCACTTTTCACCATATTAGAGTCACTTTGCACCTTATAAGAGTCACTTTCCACCATATATACAACAATTAACATGTTAACATCATATACATTCAGTTTGACAACCTTTTACCACCTATTAATGCCACTTTCATACAAATTAATTTTATTCCACATTTTGGCTCTAATCAACCATGTAAGTCACTTTTCACCATATTAGAGTCACTTTGCACCCTATAAGAGTCACTTTCCCCATATATTTATACAATTAACATGTTAACATCATGTACATGCAATTAAACATCCTTTAACCACCTTTTGGCACCCCTTTCCCACAAGTCAATTTTGGGCCACATTTTGGCTCTAATAATTCATGTAAGTGACTTATCACCATATTAGAGTCACTTGCCATCATATATTGGTACAATTAACATGCTAACATCATATACATCCAATTAGAAATTCTTTTACCACCTCTTAGTGCCACATTCATACAAGTCAATTTTGGTCCACATTTTGGTTAAATTAACCATGTAAGTCACTTTTCACCATCTTAGAGTCATTTTGCACCCTATATAAGTCACTTTCCACCATATATTTATACAATTAACATGTTAACATCATATACATCTGAATTGACATCCTTTTACCACCTCTTAATTCCACTTTCATACAGGTCAATTTTCTTCCACATTTTGGTTCTAATCAACCATGTAAGTCACTTTTCACCATATTAGAGTCACTTTGCACCTTATAAGAGTCACTTTCCACCATATATACAACAATTAACATGTTAACATCATATACATCCAGTTTTACATCCTTTTACCACCTATTAATGCCATTTTCATACAAGTTAATTTTATTCAACATTTTGGCTCTAACCAATCATGTAAGTGACTTATCACCATATTACAGTCACTTTGCACCTTATAAGAGTCACTTGCCATCATATATCGGTACAATTAACATGTTAACATCATAGACATCCAATTAGAAATCCTTTTACCACCTCTTAGTGCCACATTCATACAAGTCAATTTTGGTCCACATTTTGGTTCTAATTAACCATGTAAGTCACTTTTCACCATATTAGAGTCATTTTGCACCCTATATGAGTAACTTTCCACCATATATTTATACAATTAACATGTTAACATCATATACATCCGAATTGACATCCTTTTACCACCTCTTAATTCCACTTTCATACAGGTCAATTTTGTTCCACATTTTGGTTCTAATCAACCATGTAAGTCACTTTTCATCATATTAGAGTCACTTTGCACCTTATAAGAGTCACTTTCCACCATATATACAACAATTAACATGTTAACATCATATACATCCAGTTTGACATCCTTTTACCACCTATTAATGCCATTTTCATACAAGTTAATTTTATTCCACATTTTGGCACTAATCAACCATGTAAGTCACTTTTCACCATATTAGAGTCATTTTGCTCACTATAAGAGTCACTTTCCCCACATATTGATACAATTAACATGTTAACATCATGTACATGCAATTAAACATCCTTTAACCACCTTTTGGTACCCCTTTCCTACAAGTCAATTTTGGGCCACATTTTGGCTCTAATCAATCATGTAAGTGACTTATCACCATATTACAGTCACTTTGCACCTTATTAGAGTCACTTTCCATCATATATCGGTACAATTAACATGTTAACATCATATACATCCAATTAGAAATCCTTTTACCACCTCTTAGTGCCACATTCAAACAAGTCAATTTTAGTCCACATTTTGGTTCTAATTAACCATGTAAGTCACTTTTCACCATATTAGAGTAATTTTGCAGCCTATATGAGTCACTTTCCAGCATATATTTATACAATTAACATGTTAACATAATATATATCCGAATTCGCATCCTTTTACCACCTCTTAATTCCACTTTCATACAGGTCAATTTTGTTCCACATTTTGGTTCTAATCAACCATGTAAGTCACTTTTCACCATATTAGAGTCACTTTGCACCTTATAAGAGTCACTTTCCACCATATATACAACAATTAACATGTTAACATCATATACATTCAGTGTGACAACCTTTTACCACCTATTAATGCCACTTTCATACAAGTTAATTTTATTCCACATTTTGGCTCTAATCAACCATGCAAGTCACTTTTCACCATATTAGAGTCACTTTGCACCCTATAAGAATCACTTTCCCCACATATTGATACAATTAACATGTTAAGATCATGTACATGCAATTAAACATCCTTTAACCACCTTTTGGTACCCTTTCCTACAAGTCAATTTTGGTCCACATTTTGGTTCAAATTAACCATGTAAGTCACTTTTCACCATATTAGAGTCCTTTTGCACCCTATATGAGTCACTTTCCACAATATATTTATACAATTAACATGTTAACATCATATACATCCGAATTGACATCCTTTTACCACCTCTTAATTCCACTTTCATACAGGTCAATTTTGTTCCACATTTTGGTTCTAATCAACCATGCAAGTCACTTTTCACCATATTAGAGTCACTTTGCACCTTATAAGAGTCACTTTCCACCATATATACAACAATTAACATGTTAACATCATATACTTCCAATTTGACATGCTTTTACCACCTATTAATGCCACTTTCATACAAGTTAATTTCATTCCACATTTTGGCTCTAATCAGCCATGTAAGTCACTTTTCACCGTATTAGAGTCACTTTGCAGCCTATAAGAGTCACTTTCCCCATATATTGATACAATTAACATGTTAACATCATGTACATGCAATTAAACATCCTTTAACCACCTTTTGGTACCCCTTTCCTACAAGTCAATTTTGGGCCACATTTTGGCTCTAATCAATCATGTAAGTAACTTATCACTATATTAGAGTCACTTTGCACCCTATAAGAGTCACTTGCCATCGTATATTGGTACAATTAACATGTTAACATCATATAAATCCAATTAGAAATCCTTTTACCACCTCTTAGTGCCACAATTATACAAGTCAATTTTGGTCCATATTTTGGTTCAAATTAACCATGTAAGTCACTTTTCACCATATTAGAGTCATTTTGCACCCTATATGAGTCACTTTCCACCATATATTTATACAATTAACATGTTAACATAATATACATCCGAATTGACATCCTTTTACCACCTCTTAATTCCACTTTCATACAGGTCAATTTTGTTCCACATTTTGGTTCTAATCAACCATGTAAGTCACTTTTCACCATATTAGAGTCACTTTGCACCTTATAAGAGTCACTTTCCACCAAATATACAACAATTAACATGTTAACATCATATACATCCAGTTTGACATCCTTTTACCACCTATTAATGCCATTTTCATATAAGTTAATTTTATTCCACATTTTGGCTCTAATCAACCATGTAAGTCAGTTTTCACCATATTAGAGTCATTTTGCTCACTATAAGAGTCACTTTCCCCACATATTGATACAATTAACATGTTAACATCATGTACATGCAATTAAACATCCTTTAACCACCTTTTGGTACCCCTTTCCTACAAGTCAATTTTGGGCCACATTTTGCCTCTAATCAATCATGTAAGTGACTTATCACCATATTACAGTCACTTTGCACCTTATAAGAGTCACTTGCCATCATATATCGGTACAATTAACATGTTAACATCATATACATCCAATTAGAAATCCTTTTACCACCTCTTAGTGCCACATTCATACAAGTCAATTTTGGTCAACATTTTGGTTCTAATTAACCATGTAAGTCACTTTTCACCATATTAGAGTCATTTTGCACCCTATATGACTCACTTTCCAGCATATATTTATACAATTAACATGTTAACATCATATATATCTGAATTCGCATCCTTTTACCACCTCTTAATTCCACTTTCATACAGGTCAATTTTGTTCCACATTTTGGTTCTAATCAACCATGTAAGTCACTTTTCACCATATTAGAGTCACTTTGCACCTTAGAAGAGTCACTTTCCACCATATATACAACAATTAACATGTTAACATCATATACATTGAGTGTGACAACCTTTTACCACCTATTAATGCCACTTTCATACAAGTTAATTTTATTCCACATTTTGGCTCTAATCCACCATGTAAGTCACTTTTCACCATATTAGAGTCACTTTGCACCCTATAAGAGTCACTTTCCCCACATATTGATACAATTAACATGTTAAGATCATGTACATGCAATTAAACATCCTTTAACCACCTTTTGGTACCCCTTTCCTACAAGTCAATTTTGGGCCACATTTTGGCTCTAATCAATCATGTAAGTGACTTATCACCATATTACAGTCACTTTGCACCTTATAAGAGTCACTTGCCATCATATATCGGTACAATTAACATGTTAACATCATACACATCCAATTAGAAATCCTTTTACCACATCTTAGTGCCATATTCATACAAGTCAATTTTGGTCCACATTTTGGTTCAAATTAACAATGTAAGTCACTTTTCACCATATTAGAGTCCTTTTGCACCCTATATGAGTCACTTTCCACAATATATTTATACAATTAACATGTTAACATCATATACATCCGAATTGACATCCTTTTACCACCTCTTAATTCCACTTTCATACAGGTCAATTTTGTTCCACATTTTGGTTCTAATCAACCATGTAAGTCACTTTTCACCATATTAGAGTCACTTTGCACCGTATAAGAGTCACTTTCCACCATATATACAACAATTAACATGTTAACATCATATACATCCAGTTTGATATCCTTTTACCACCTATTAATGGCATTTTCATACAAGTTAATTTTATTCCACATTTTGGCTCTAATCAACCATGTAAGTAACTTTTCACCATATTAGAGTTACTTCGCACCCTATTAGAGTCACTTTCCCCACATATTGATACAATTAACATGTTAACATCATGTACATGCAATTAAACATCCTTTAACCACCTTTTGGTACCCCTTTCCTACAAGTCAATTTTGGGCCACATTTTGGCTCTAATCAATCATGTAAGTGACTTATCACCATATTACAGTCACTTTGCACATTATAAGAGTCACTTGCCATCATATATCGGTACAATTAACATGTTAATATCATATACATCCAATTAGAAATCCTTTTACCACCTCTTAGTGCCACATTTAAACAAGTCAATTTTGGTCCACATTTGGTTCAAATTAACCATGTAAGTCACTTTTCACCATATTAGAGTCATTTTGCACCCTATATGAGTCACTTTTCACCATATATTTATACAATTAACATGTTAACATAATATACATCCGAATTGACATCCTTTTATCACCTCTTAATTCCACTTTCATATAGGTCAATTTTGTTCCACATTTTGGTTCTAATCAACCATGTAAGTCACTTTTCACCATATTAGAGTCAATTTGCACCTTATAAGAGTCACTTTCCACCATATATACAACAATTAACATGTTAACATCATATACATCCAGTTTGACATCCTTTTACCACCTATTAATGCCATTTTCATACAAGTTAATTTTATTCCACATTTTGGCACTAATCAACCATGTAAGTCACTTTTCACCATATTAGAGTCATTTTGCTCACTATAAGAGTCACTTTCCCCACATATTGATACAATTAACATGTTAACATCATGTACATGCAATTAAACATCCTTTAACCACCTTTTGGTACCCCTTTCCTACAAGTCAATTTTGGGCCACATTTTGGCTCTAATCAATCATGTAAGTGACTTATCACCATATTACAGTCACTTTGCACCTTATTAGAGTCACTTTCCATCATATATCGGTACAATTAACATGTTAACATCATATACATCCAATTAGAAATCCTTTTACCACCTCTTAGTGCCACATTCATACAAGTCAATTTTAGTCCACATTTTGGTTCTAATTAACCATGTAAGTCACTTTTCACCATATTAGAGTAATTTTGCAGCCTATATGAGTCACTTTCCAGCATATATTTATACAATTAACATGTTAACATAATATATATCCGAATTCGCATCCTTTTACCACCTCTTAATTCCACTTTCATACAGGTCAATTTTGTTCCACATTTTGGTTCTAATCAACCATGTAAGTCACTTTTCACCATATTAGAGTCACTTTGCACCTTATAAGAGTCACTTTCCACCATATATACAACAATTAACATGTTAACATCATATACATTCAGTTTGACAACCTTTTACCACCTATTAATGCCACTTTCATACAAATTAATTTTATTCCACATTTTGGCTCTAATCAACCATGTAAGTCACTTTTCACCATATTAGAGTCACTTTGCACCCTATAAGAGTCACTTTCCCCATATATTTATACAATTAACATGTTAACATCATGTACATGCAATTAAACATCCTTTAACCACCTTTTGGCACCCCTTTCCCACAAGTCAATTTTGGGCCACATTTTGGCTCTAATCAATCATGTAAGTGACTTATCACCATATTAGAGTCACTTGCCATCATATATTGGTACAATTAACATGCTAACATCATATACATCCAATTAGAAATTCTTTTACCACCTCTTAGTGCCACATTCATACAAGTCAATTTTGGTCCACATTTTGGTTAAATTAACCATGTAAGTCACTTTTCACCAGCTTAGAGTCATTTTGCACCCTATATAAGTCACTTTCCACCATATATTTATACAATTAACATGTTAACATCATATACATCTGAATTGACATCCTTTTACCACCTCTTAATTCCACTTTCATACAGGTCAATTTTCTTCCACATTTTGGTTCTAATCAACCATGTAAGTCACTTTTCACCATATTAGAGTCACTTTGCACCTTATAAGAGTCACTTTCCACCATATATACAACAATTAACATGTTAACATCATATACATCCAGTTTTACATCCTTTTACCACCTATTAATGCCATTTTCATACAAGTTAATTTTATTCAACATTTTGGCTCTAACCAATCATGTAAGTGACTTATCACCATATTACAGTCACTTTGCACCTTATAAGAGTCACTTGCCATCATATATCGGTACAATTAACATGTTAACATCATAGACATCCAATTAGAAATCCTTTTACCACCTTTTAGTGCCACATTCATACAAGTCAATTTTGGTCCACATTTTGGTTCTAATTAACCATGTAAGTCACTTTTCACCATATTAGAGTCATTTTGCACCCTATATGAGTAACTTTCCACCATATATTTATACAATTAACATGTTAACATCATATACATCCGAATTGACATCCTTTTACCACCTCTTAATTCCACTTTCATACAGGTCAATTTTGTTCCACATTTTGGTTCTAATCAACCATGTAAGTCACTTTTCATCATATTAGAGTCACTTTGCACCTTATAAGAGTCACTTTCCACCATATATACAACAATTAACATGTTAACATCATATACATCCAGTTTGACATCCTTTTACCACCTATTAATGCCATTTTCATACAAGTTAATTTTATTCCACATTTTGGCACTAATCAACCATGTAAGTCACTTTTCACCATATTAGAGTCATTTTGCTCACTATAAGAGTCACTTTCCCCACATATTGATACAATTAACATGTTAACATCATGTACATGCAATTAAACATCCTTTAACCACCTTTTGGTACCCCTTTCCTACAAGTCAATTTTGGGCCACATTTTGGCTCTAATCAATCATGTAAGTGACTTATCACCATATTACAGTCACTTTGCACCTTATTAGAGTCACTTTCCATCATATATCGGTACAATTAACATGTTAACATCATATACATCCAATTAGAAATCCTTTTACCACCTCTTAGTGCCACATTCAAACAAGTCAATTTTAGTCCACATTTTGGTTCTAATTAACCATGTAAGTCACTTTTCACCATATTAGAGTAATTTTGCAGCCTATATGAGTCACTTTCCAGCATATATTTATACAATTAACATGTTAACATAATATATATCCGAATTCGCATCCTTTTACCACCTCTTAATTCCACTTTCATACAGGTCAATTTTGTTCCACATTTTGGTTCTAATCAACCATGTAAGTCACTTTTCACCATATTAGAGTCACTTTGCACCTTATAAGAGTCACTTTCCACCATATATACAACAATTAACATGTTAACATCATATACATTCAGTGTGACAACCTTTTACCACCTATTAATGCCACTTTCATACAAGTTAATTTTATTCCACATTTTGGCTCTAATCAACCATGCAAGTCACTTTTCACCATATTAGAGTCACTTTGCACCCTATAAGAATCACTTTCCCCACATATTGATACAATTAACATGTTAAGATCATGTACATGCAATTAAACATCCTTTAACCACCTTTTGGTACCCTTTCCTACAAGTCAATTTTGGTCCGCATTTTGGTTCAAATTAACCATGTAAGTCACTTTTCACCATATTAGAGTCCTTTTGCACCCTATATGAGTCACTTTCCACAATATATTTATACAATTAACATGTTAACATCATATACATCCGAATTGACATCCTTTTACCACCTCTTAATTCCACTTTCATACAGGTCAATTTTGTTCCACATTTTGGTTCTAATCAACCATGTAAGTCACTTTTCACCATATTAGAGTCACTTTGCACCTTATAAGAGTCACTTTCCACCATATATACAACAATTAACATGTTAACATCATATACTTCCAATTTGACATGCTTTTACCACCTATTAATGCCACTTTCATACAAGTTAATTTCATTCCACATTTTGGCTCTAATCAGCCATGTAAGTCACTTTTCACCGTATTAGAGTCACTTTGCAGCCTATAAGAGTCACTTTCCCCATATATTGATACAATTAACATGTTAACATCATGTACATGCAATTAAACATCCTTTAACCACCTTTTGGTACCCCTTTCCTACAAGTCAATTTTGGGCCACATTTTGGCTCTAATCAATCATGTAAGTAACTTATCACCATATTAGAGTCACTTTGCACCCTATAAGAGTCACTTGCCATCGTATATTGGTACAATTAACATGTTAACATCATATAAATCCAATTAGAAATCCTTTTACCACCTCTTAGTGCCACAATTATACAAGTCAATTTTGGTCCATATTTTGGTTCAAATTAACCATGTAAGTCACTTTTCACCATATTAGAGTCATTTTGCACCCTATATGAGTCACTTTCCACCATATATTTATACAATTAACATGTTAACATAATATACATCCGAATTGACATCCTTTTACCACCTCTTAATTCCACTTTCATACAGGTCAATTCTGTTCCACATTTTGGTTCTAATCAACCATGTAAGTCACTTTTCACCATATTAGAGTCACTTTGCACCTTATAAGAGTCACTTTCCACCAAATATACAACAATTAACATGTTAACATCATATACATCCAGTTTGACATCCTTTTACCACCTATTAATGCCATTTTCATAAAAGTTAATTTTATTCCACATTTTGGCTCTAATCAACCATGTAAGTCAGTTTTCACCATATTAGAGTCATTTTGCTCACTATAAGAGTCACTTTCCCCACATATTGATACAATTAACATGTTAACATCATGTACATGCAATTAAACATCCTTTAACCACCTTTTGGTACCCCTTTCCTACAAGTCAATTTTGGGCCACATTTTGCCTCTAATCAATCATGTAAGTGACTTATCACCATATTACAGTCACTTTGCACCTTATAAGAGTCACTTGCCATCATATATCGGTACAATTAACATGTTAACATCATATACATCCAATTAGAAATCCTTTTACCACCTCTTAGTGCCACATTCATACAAGTCAATTTTGGTCCACATTTTGGTTCTAATTAACCATGTAAGTCACTTTTCACCATATTAGAGTCATTTTGCACCCTATATGAGTCACTTTCCAGCATATATTTATACAATTAACATGTTAACATCATATATATCTGAATTCGCATCCTTTTACCACCTCTTAATTCCACTTTCATACAGGTCAATTTTGTTCCACATTTTGGTTCTAATCAACCATGTAAGTCACTTTTCACCATATTAGAGTCACTTTGCACCTTAGAAGAGTCACTTTCCACCATATATACAACAATTAACATGTTAACATCATATACATTCAGTGTGACAACCTTTTACCACCTATTAATGCCACTTTCATACAAGTTAATTTTATTCCACATTTTGGCTCTAATCAACCATGCAAGTCACTTTTCACCATATTAGAGTCACTTTGCACCCTATAAGAATCACTTTCCCCACATATTGATACAATTAACATGTTAAGATCATGTACATGCAATTAAACATCCTTTAACCACCTTTTGGTACCCTTTCCTACAAGTCAATTTTGGTCCGCATTTTGGTTCAAATTAACCATGTAAGTCACTTTTCACCATATTAGAGTCCTTTTGCACCCTATATGAGTCACTTTCCACAATATATTTATACAATTAACATGTTAACATCATATACATCCGAATTGACATCCTTTTACCACCTCTTAATTCCACTTTCATACAGGTCAATTTTGTTCCACATTTTGGTTCTAATCAACCATGTAAGTCACTTTTCACCATATTAGAGTCACTTTGCACCTTATAAGAGTCACTTTCCACCATATATACAACAATTAACATGTTAACATCATATACTTCCAATTTGACATGCTTTTACCACCTATTAATGCCACTTTCATACAAGTTAATTTCATTCCACATTTTGGCTCTAATCAGCCATGTAAGTCACTTTTCACCGTATTAGAGTCACTTTGCAGCCTATAAGAGTCACTTTCCCCATATATTGATACAATTAACATGTTAACATCATGTACATGCAATTAAACATCCTTTAACCACCTTTTGGTACCCCTTTCCTACAAGTCAATTTTGGGCCACATTTTGGCTCTAATCAATCATGTAAGTAACTTATCACCATATTAGAGTCACTTTGCACCCTATAAGAGTCACTTGCCATCGTATATTGGTACAATTAACATGTTAACATCATATAAATCCAATTAGAAATCCTTTTACCACCTCTTAGTGCCACAATTATACAAGTCAATTTTGGTCCATATTTTGGTTCAAATTAACCATGTAAGTCACTTTTCACCATATTAGAGTCATTTTGCACCCTATATGAGTCACTTTCCACCATATATTTATACAATTAACATGTTAACATAATATACATCCGAATTGACATCCTTTTACCACCTCTTAATTCCACTTTCATACAGGTCAATTCTGTTCCACATTTTGGTTCTAATCAACCATGTAAGTCACTTTTCACCATATTAGAGTCACTTTGCACCTTATAAGAGTCACTTTCCACCAAATATACAACAATTAACATGTTAACATCATATACATCCAGTTTGACATCCTTTTACCACCTATTAATGCCATTTTCATAAAAGTTAATTTTATTCCACATTTTGGCTCTAATCAACCATGTAAGTCAGTTTTCACCATATTAGAGTCATTTTGCTCACTATAAAAGTCACTTTCCCCACATATTGATACAATTAACATGTTAACATCATGTACATGCAATTAAACATCCTTTAACCACCTTTTGGTACCCCTTTCCTACAAGTCAATTTTGGGCCACATTTTGCCTCTAATCAATCATGTAAGTGACTTATCACCATATTACAGTCACTTTGCACCTTATAAGAGTCACTTGCCATCATATATCGGTACAATTAACATGTTAACATCATATACATCCAATTAGAAATCCTTTTACCACCTCTTAGTGCCACATTCATACAAGTCAATTTTGGTCCACATTTTGGTTCTAATTAACCATGTAAGTCACTTTTCACCATATTAGAGTCATTTTGCACCCTATATGAGTCACTTTCCAGCATATATTTATACAATTAACATGTTAACATCATATATATCTGAATTCGCATCCTTTTACCACCTCTTAATTCCACTTTCATACAGGTCAATTTTGTTCCACATTTTGGTTCTAATCAACCATGTAAGTCACTTTTCACCATATTAGAGTCACTTTGCACCTTAGAAGAGTCACTTTCCACCATATATACAACAATTAACATGTTAACATCATATACATTGAGTGTGACAACCTTTTACCACCTATTAATGCCACTTTCATACAAGTTAATTTTATTCCACATTTTGGCTCTAATCCACCATGTAAGTCACTTTTCACCATATTAGAGTCACTTTGCACCCTATAAGAGTCACTTTCCCCACATATTGATACAATTAACATGTTAAGATCATGTACATGCAATTAAACATCCTTTAACCACCTTTGGTACCCCTTTCCTACAAGTCAATTTTGGGCCACATTTTGGCTCTAATCAATCATGTAAGTGACTTATCACCATATTACAGTCACTTTGCACCTTATAAGAGTCACTTGCCATCATATATCGGTACAATTAACATGTTAACATCATACACATCCAATTAGAAATCCTTTTACCACCTCTTAGTGCCATATTCATACAAGTCAATTTTGGTCCACATTTTGGTTCAAATTAACAATGTAAGTCACTTTTCACCATATTAGAGTCCTTTTGCACCCTATATGAGTCACTTTCCACAATATATTTATACAATTAACATGTTAACATCATATACATCCGAATTGACATCCTTTTACCACCTCTTAATTCCACTTTCATACAGGTCAATTTTGTTCCACATTTTGGTTCTAATCAACCATGTAAGTCACTTTTCACCATATTAGAGTCACTTTGCACCGTATAAGAGTCACTTTCCACCATATATACAACAATTAACATGTTAACATCATATACATCCAGTTTGATATCCTTTTACCACCTATTAATGGCATTTTCATACAAGTTAATTTTATTCCACATTTTGGCTCTAATCAACCATGTAAGTAACTTTTCACCATATTAGAGTTACTTCGCACCCTATTAGAGTCACTTTCCCCACATATTGATACAATTAACATGTTAACATCATGTACATGCAATTAAACATCCTTTAACCACCTTTTGGTACCCCTTTCCTACAAGTCAATTTTGGGCCACATTTTGGCTCTAATCAATCATGTAAGTGACTTATCACCATATTACAGTCACTTTGCACATTATAAGAGTCACTTGCCATCATATATCGGTACAATTAACATGTTAATATCATATACATCCAATTAGAAATCCTTTTACCACCTCTTAGTGCCACATTTAAACAAGTCAATTTTGGTCCACATTTTGGTTCAAATTAACCATGTAAGTCACTTTTCACCATATTAGAGTCATTTTGCACCCTATATGAGTCACTTTTCACCATATATTTATACAATTAACATGTTAACATAATATACATCCGAATTGACATCCTTTTATCACCTCTTAATTCCACTTTCATACAGGTCAATTTTGTTCCACATTTTGGTTCTAATCAACCATGTAAGTCACTTTTCACCATATTAGAGTCAATTTGCACCTTATAAGAGTCACTTTCCACCATATATACAACAATTAACATGTTAACATCATATACATCCAGTTTGACATCCTTTTACCACCTATTAATGCCATTTTCATACAAGTTAATTTTATTCCACATTTTGGCACTAATCAACCATGTAAGTCACTTTTCACCATATTAGAGTCATTTTGCTCACTATAAGAGTCACTTTCCCCACATATTGATACAATTAACATGTTAACATCATGTACATGCAATTAAACATCCTTTAACCACCTTTTGGTACCCCTTTCCTACAAGTCAATTTTGGGCCACATTTTGGCTCTAATCAATCATGTAAGTGACTTATCACCATATTACAGTCACTTTGCACCTTATTAGAGTCACTTTCCATCATATATCGGTACAATTAACATGTTAACATCATATACATCCAATTAGAAATCCTTTTACCACCTCTTAGTGCCACATTCATACAAGTCAATTTTAGTCCACATTTTGGTTCTAATTAACCATGTAAGTCACTTTTCACCATATTAGAGTAATTTTGCAGCCTATATGAGTCACTTTCCAGCATATATTTATACAATTAACATGTTAACATAATATATATCCGAATTCGCATCCTTTTACCACCTCTTAATTCCACTTTCATACAGGTCAATTTTGTTCCACATTTTGGTTCTAATCAACCATGTAAGTCACTTTTCACCATATTAGAGTCACTTTGCACCTTATAAGAGTCACTTTCCACCATATATACAACAATTAACATGTTAACATCATATACATTCAGTGTGACAACCTTTTACCACCTATTAATGCCACTTTCATACAAGTTAATTTTATTCCACATTTTGGCTCTAATCAACCATGCAAGTCACTTTTCACCATATTAGAGTCACTTTGCACCCTATAAGAATCACTTTCCCCACATATTGATACAATTAACATGTTAAGATCATGTACATGCAATTAAACATCCTTTAACCACCTTTTGGTACCCTTTCCTACAAGTCAATTTTGGTCCACATTTTGGTTCAAATTAACCATGTAAGTCACTTTTCACCATATTAGAGTCCTTTTGCACCCTATATGAGTCACTTTCCACAATATATTTATACAATTAACATGTTAACATCATATACATCCGAATTGACATCCTTTTACCACCTCTTAATTCCACTTTCATACAGGTCAATTTTGTTCCACATTTTGGTTCTAATCAACCATGTAAGTTACTTTTCACCATATTAGAGTCACTTTGCACCTTATAAGAGTCACTTTCCACCATATATACAACAATTAACATGTTAACATCATATACTTCCAATTTGACATGCTTTTACCACCTATTAATGCCACTTTCATACAAGTTAATTTCATTCCACATTTTGGCTCTAATCAGCCATGTAAGTCACTTTTCACCGTATTAGAGTCACTTTGCAGCCTATAAGAGTCACTTTCCCCATATATTGATACAATTAACATGTTAACATCATGTACATGCAATTAAACATCCATTAACCACCTTTTGGTACCCCTTTCCTTCAAGTCAATTTTGGGCCACATTTTGGTTCTAATCAATCATGTAAGTGACTTATCACCATATTAGATTCACTTTGCACCATATAAGAGTCACTTGCCATCATATATTGGTACAATTAACATGTTAACATCATATACATCCAATTAGAAATCCTTTTATCACCTCTTAATGCCACATTTATACAAGTCAATTTTGGTCCACATTTTGGTTCAAATTAACCATGTAAGTCACTTTTCACCATATTAGAGTCATTTTGCACCCTATATGAGTCACTTTCCACCATATATTTATACAATTAACATGTTAACATCATATACATCCGAATTGACATCCTTTTACCATCTCTTAATTCCACTTTCATACAGGTCAATTTTGTTCGACATTTTGGTTCTAATCAACCATGTAAGTCACTTTTCACCATATTAGAGTCACTTTGCACCTTATAAGAGTCACTTTCCACCATATATACAACAATTAACATGTTAACATCACCAGTTTGACATCCTTTTACCACCTATTAATGCCACTTTCATGCAAGTTAATTTTATTCCACATTTTGGCTCTAATCAACCATGTAAGTCACTTTTCACCATATTAGAGTCACTTTGCACCCTATAAGAGTCACTTTACATATATTGATACAATTAACATGTTAACATCATGTATATGCAATTAAACATCCTTTAACCACATTTTGGAACCCCTTTCCTACAAGTCAATTTTGGTCTACATTTTGGCTCTAATCAATCATGTAAGTGACTTATCACCATTTTAGAGTCACTTGGCACCTTATAAGAGTCACTTGCCATCATATATTTGTACAATTAACATGTTAACATCATATACATCCAATTAGAAATCCTTTTACCACCTCTTAGTGCCACATTCGTACAAGTCAATTTTGGTACATATTTTTGTTCTAATTAACCATGTAAGTCACTTTTCACCATATTCGAGTCATTTTGCACCCTATATGAGTCACTTTCAACAATCTATTTGTATAATTAACATGTTAACATCATATACTTCCAATTTGACATCCTTTTACCACCTATTAATGCCACTTTCATACAAGTTAATTTCATTCCACATTTTGGCTCTAATCAACCATGTAAGTCACTTTTCACCATATTAGAGTCACTTTGCACCCTATAAGAGTCACTTTCCCCATATATTGATACAATTAACATGTTAACATCATGTACATGCAATTAAACATCCTTTAACCACCTTTTGGTACCCCTTTCCTACAAGTCAATTTTGGGCCACATTTTGGCTCTAATCAATCATGTAAGTAACTTATCACCATATTAGAGTCACTTTGCACCCTATAAGAGTCACTTGCCATCGTATATTGGTACAATTAACATGTTAACATCATATAAATCCAATTAGAAATCCTTTTACCACCTCTTAGTGCCACATTCATACAAGTCAATTTTGGTCCACATTTTGGTTCAAATTAACAATGTAAGTCATTTTTCACCATATTAGAGTCATTTTGCACCCTATATGAGTCACTTTCCACCATATATTTATACAATTAACATGTTAACATAATATACATCCGAATTGACATCCTTTTACCACCTCTTAATTCCACTTTCATACAGGTCAATTTTGTTCCACATTTTGGTTCCAATCAACCATGTAAGTCACTTTTCACCATATTAGAGTCACTTTGCACCTTAGAAGAGTCACTTTCCACCATATATACAACAATTAGCATGATAACATCATATACATTGAGTGTGACAACCTTTTACCACCTATTAATGCCACTTTCATACAAGTTAATTTTATTCCACATTTTGGCTCTAATCAACCATGTAAGTCACTTTTCACCATATTAGAGTCACTTTGCACCCTATAAGAGTCACTTTCCCCACATATTGATACAATTAACATGTTAAGATCATGTACATGCAATTAAACATCCTTTAACCACCTTTTGGTACCCCTTTCCTACAAGTCAATTTTGGGCCACATTTTCGCTCTAATCAATCATGTAAGTGACTTATCACCATATTACAGTTACTTTGCACCTTATAAGAGTCACTTGCCATCATATATCGGTACAATTAACATGTTAACATCATACACATCCAATTAGAAATCCTTTTACCACCTCTTAGTGCCACATTCATACAAGTCAATTTTGGTCCACATTTTGGTTCAAATTAACAATGTAAGTCACTTTTCACCATATTAGAGTCCTTTTGCACCCTATATGAGTCACTTTCCACAATATATTTATACAATTAACATGTTAACATCATATACATCCGAATTGACATCCTTTTACCACCTCTTAATTCCACTTTCATACAGGTCAATTTTGTTCCACATTTTGGTTATAATCAACCATGTAAGTCACTTTTCACCATATTAGAGTCACTTTATACAAGTTAATTTTATTCTACATTTTGGCTCTAATCAACCATGTAAGTAACTTTTCACCATATTAGAGTTACTTCGCACCCTATTAGAGTCACTTTCCCCACATATTGATACAATTAACATGTTAACATCATGTACATGCAATTAAACATCCTTTAACCACCTTTTGGTACCCCTTTCCTACAAGTCAATTTTGGGCCACATTTTGGCTCTAATCAATCATGTAAGTGACTTATCACCATATTACAGTCACTTTGCACATTATAAGAGTCACTTGCCATCATATATCGGTACAATTAACATGTTAATATCATATACATCCAATTAGAAATCCTTTTACCACCTCTTAGTGCCACATTTAAACAAGTCAATTTTGGTCCACTATTTGGTTCAAATTAACCATGTAAGTCACTTTTCACCATATTAGAGTCATTTTGCACCCTATATGAGTCACTTTTCACCA
The DNA here is from genome assembly GCF_009905375.1 of Apium graveolens. Lineage (NCBI taxonomy): Eukaryota > Viridiplantae > Streptophyta > Magnoliopsida > Apiales > Apiaceae > Apium > Apium graveolens. The sequence goes on along the minus strand of NW_027418504.1, from coordinate 147,261 downwards.
TATATTTATACAATTAACATGTTAACATAATATACATCCGAATTGACATCCTTTTATCACCTCTTAATTCCACTTTCATACAGGTCAATTTTGTTCCACATTTTGGTTCTAATCAACCATGTAAGTCACTTTTCACCATATTAGAGTCAATTTGCACCTTATAAGAGTCACTTTCCACCATATATACAACAATTAACATGTTAACATCATATACATCCAGTTTGACATCCTTTTACCACCTATTAATGCCATTTTCATACAAGTTAATTTTATTCCACATTTTGGCACTAATCAACCATGTAAGTCACTTTTCACCATATTAGAGTCATTTTGCTCACTATAAGAGTCACTTTCCCCACATATTGATACAATTAACATGTTAACATCATGTACATGCAATTAAACATCCTTTAACCACCTTTTGGTACCCCTTTCCTACAAGTCAATTTTGGGCCACATTTTGGCTCTAATCAATCATGTAAGTGACTTATCACCATATTACAGTCACTTTGCACCTTATTAGAGTCACTTTCCATCATATATCGGTACAATTAACATGTTAACATCATATACATCCAATTAGAAATCCTTTTACCACCTCTTAGTGCCACATTCATACAAGTCAATTTTAGTCCACATTTTGGTTCTAATTAACCATGTAAGTCACTTTTCACCATATTAGAGTAATTTTGCAGCCTATATGAGTCACTTTCCAGCATATATTTATACAATTAACATGTTAACATAATATATATCCGAATTCGCATCCTTTTACCACCTCTTAATTCCACTTTCATACAGGTCAATTTTGTTCCACATTTTGGTTCTAATCAACCATGTAAGTCACTTTTCACCATATTAGAGTCACTTTGCACCTTATAAGAGTCACTTTCCACCATATATACAACAATTAACATGTTAACATCATATACATTCAGTGTGACAACCTTTTACCACCTATTAATGCCACTTTCATACAAGTTAATTTTATTCCACATTTGGCTCTAATCAACCATGTAAGTCACTTTTCACCATATTAGAGTCACTTTGCACCCTATAAGAATCACTTTCCCCACATATTGATACAATTAACATGTTAAGATCATGTACATGCAATTAAACATCCTTTAACCACCTTTTGGTACCCTTTCCTACAAGTCAATTTTGGTCCACATTTTGGTTCAAATTAACCATGTAAGTCACTTTTCACCATATTAGAGTCCTTTTGCACCCTATATGAGTCACTTTCCACAATATATTTATACAATTAACATGTTAACATCATATACATCCGAATTGACATCCTTTTACCACCTCTTAATTCCACTTTCATACAGGTCAATTTTGTTCCAAATTTTGGTTCTAATCAACCATGTAAGTCACTTTTCACCATATTAGAGTCACTTTGCACCGTATAAGAGTCACTTTCCACCATATATACAACAATTAACATGTTAACATCATATACATCCAGTTTGATATCCTTTTACCACCTATTAATGCCATTTTCATACAAGTTAATTCTATTCCACATTTTGGCTCTCTTATCAACCATGTACGTCACTTTTCACCATATTAGAGTTACTTCGCACCCTATTAGAGTCACTTTCCCCACATATTGATACAATTAACATGTTAACATCATGTACATGCAATTAAATATCCTTTAACCACCTTTTGGTACCCCTTTCCTACAAGTCAATTTTGGGCCACATTTTGGCTCTAATCAATCATGTAAGTGACTTATCACCATATTACAGTCACTTTGCACCTTATAAGAGTCACTTGCCATCATATATCGGTACAATTAACATGTTAGCATCATATACATCCAATTAGAAATCCTTTTACCACCTCTTAGTGCCACATTCATACAAGTCAATTTTAGTCCACATTTTGGTTCTAATTAACCATGTAAGTCACTTTTCACCATATTAGAGTAATTTTGCACCCTATATGAGTCACTTTCCAGCATATATTTATACAATTAACATGTTAACATCATATATATCCGAATTCGCATCCTTTTACCACCTCTTAATTCCACTTTCTTACAGGTCAATTTTGTTCCACATTTTGGTTCTAATCAACCATGTAAGTCACTTTTCACCATATTAGAGTCACTTTGCACCTTATAAGAGTCACTTTCCACCATATATATAACAATTAACATGTTAACATCATATACATTCAGTGTGACAACCTTTTACCACCTATTAATGCCACTTTCATACAAGTTAATTTTATTCCACATTTTGGCTCTAATCAACCATGTAAGTCACTTTTCACCATATTAGAGTCACTTTGCACCCTATAAGAGTCACTTTCCCCACATATTGATACAATTAACATGTTAAGATCATGTACATGCAATTAAACATCCTTTAACCACCTTTTGGTACCCCTTTCCTACAAGTCAATTTTGGACCACATTTTGGCTCTAATCAATCATGTAAGTGACTTATCACCATATTACAGTCACTTTGCACCTTATAAGAGTCACTTGCCATCATATATCGGTACAATTAACATGTTAACATCATATACATCCAATTTGAAATCCTTTTACCACCTCTTAGTGCCACATTCATACAAGTCAATTTTGGTCCACATTTTGGTTCTAATTAACCATGTAAGTCACCTTTCACCATATTAGAGTCATTTTGCACCCTATATGAGTCACTTTCCACCATATATTTATATAATTAACATGTTAACATCATATACATCCGAATTTACATCCTTTTACCACCTCTTAATTCCACTTTCATACAGGTCAATTTTGTTCCACATTTTGGTTCTAATCAACCATGTAAGTCACTTTTCACCATATTAGAGTCACTTTGCACCTTATAAGAGTCACTTTCCACCATATATACAACAATTAACATGTTAACATCATATACATCGAGTTTGACATCCTTTTACCACCTATTAATGCCATTTTCATACAAGTTAATTTTATTCTACATTTTGGCTCTAGTCAACCATGTAAGTCACTTTGCACCCTATAAGAGTCACTTTGCACCCTATAAGAGTCACTTTCCCCACATATTGATACAATTAACATGTTAACATCATGTACATGCAATTAAACATCCTCTAACCACCTTTTGGTACCCCTCTCCTACAAGTCAATTTTGGGCCAGATTTTTGCTCTAATCAATCATGTAAGTGACTTATCACCATATTAGATTCACTTTGCACCATATAAGAGTCACTTGTCATCATATATTGGTACAATTAACATGTTAACATCATATACATCCAATTAGAAATCCTTTTATCACCTCTTAATGCCACATTTATACAAGTCAATTTTGGTCCACATTTTGGTTCAAATTAACCATGGAAGTCACTTTTCACCATATTAAAGTCATTTTGCACCCTATATGAGTCACTTTCCACCATATATTTATACAATTAACATGTTAACATCATATACATCCGAATTGACATCCTTTTACCATCTCTTAATTCCACTTTCATATAGGTCAATTTTGTTCGACATTTTGGTTCTAATCAACCATGTAAGTCACTTTTCACCATATTGGAGTCACTTTGCACCTTATGAGAGTCACTTTCCACCATATATACAACAATTAACATGTTAACATCATATACATTCAGTTTGACAACCTTTTACCACCTATTAATGCCACTTTCATACAAGTTAATTTTATTCCACATTTTGGCTCTAATCAACCATGTAAATCACTTTTCACCATATTAGAGTCACTTTGCACCCTATAAGAGTCACTTTGCACCCTATAAGAGTCACTTTCCCCATATATTGATACAATTAACATGTTAACATCATGTACATGCAATTAAACATCCTTTAAACCACATTTTGGTACCCCTTTCCTACAAGTCAATTTTGGGCCACATTTTGGCTCTAATCAATCATGTAAGTGACTTATCACCATATTAGATTCACTTTGCACCTTAGAAGAGTCACTTGCCATCATATATCGGTACAATTAAAATGTTAGCATCATATACATCCAATTAGAAATCCTTTTACCACCTCTTAGTGCCACATTCATACAAGTCAATTTTGGTCCACATTTTGGTTCTAATTAACCATGTAAGTCACTTTTCACCATATTAGAGTCATTTTGCACCCTATATGAGTCACTTTCCAGCATATATTTATACAATTAACATGTTAACATCATATATACTGAATTCGCATCCTTTTACCACCTCTTAATTCCACTTTCATACAGGACAATTTTGTTCCACATTTTGGTTCTAATCAACCATGTAAGTCACTTTTCACCATATTAGAGTCACTTTGCACCTTATAAGAGTCACTTTCCACCATATATACAACAATTAACATGTTAACATCATATACATTCAGTTTGACAACCTTTTACCACCTATTATTGCCACTTTCATACAAGTTAATTTTATTCCACATTTTGGCTCTATTCAACCATGTAAGTCACTTTTCACCATATTAGAGTCACTTTGCACCCTATAAGAGTCACTTTCCCCATATATTGATACAATTAACATGTTAACATCATGTACATGCAATTAAACATCCTTTAACCACCTTTTGGTACCCCTTTCCTACAAGTCAATTTTGGGCCACATTTTGGCTCTAATCAATCATGTAAGTGACTTATCACCATATTAGAGTCACTTTGCACCTTATAAGAGTCACTTGCCATCATTATTGGTACAATTAACATGTTAACATCATATACATCCAATTAGAATCCTTTTTCCACCTCTTAGTGCCACATTCATACAAGTCAACTTTGATCCATATTTTCGTTCAAATTAACCATGTAAGTCACTTTTCACCATATTAGAGTCATTTTGCACCCTATATGAATCACTTTCCACCATATATTTATATCAATTAACATGTTAACTCATATACATCCGAATTGACAATCCTTTTACCCACTTCTTAATTCCACTTTCATACAGGTCAATTTTGGTTCAACATTTGGTTTTAATCACCATGTAAGTCACCTTTTCACCATATTAGAGTCACGTTAGCACCTTATATAAGAGTCACTTGCCACCTATTTAGAGTCCTTTCCTCCCCACATTAATTTATACAATTACATTTAACCCATGTACACTGACAATTAAATATCCTTTAACCACACTTTCAATAAAAAAAAAATGCAATTAAACATAACCCACCTTTTGGTACCCCTTTCCTACAAGTCAATTTTGGGCCACATTTTGGCTCTAATCAATCATGTAAGTGACTTATCACCATATTACAGTCACTTTGCACCTTATAAGAGTCACTTGCCATCATATATCGGTACAATTAACATGTTAACATCATATACATCCAATTAGAAATCCTTTTACCACCTCTTAGTGCCACATTCATACAAGTCAATTTTGGTCCACATTTTGGTTCTAATTAACCATGTAAGTCACTTTTCACCATATTAGAGTCATTTTGCACCCTATATGAGTCACTTTCCAGCATATATTTATACAATTAACATGTTAACATCATATATCCGAATTGCATCCTTTTACCACTCTACCTCTTAATTCCACTTTCATACAGGTCAATTTTGTTCCACATTTTGGTTCTAATCAACCATGTAAGTCACTTTTCACCATATTAGAGTCACTTTGCACCTTATAAGAGTCACTTTCCACCATATATACAACAATTAACATGTTAACATCATATACATTCAGTTTGACAATCCTTTTACCACCTATTAATGCCACTTTCATACAAGTTAATTTTATTCCACATTTTGGCTCTAATCAACCATGTAAGTCACTTTTCACCATATTAGAGTCACTTTGCACCCTATAAGAGTCACTTTCCCCAAATATTGATACAATTAACATGTTAACATCATGTACATGCAATTAAACATCCTTTAACCACCTTTTGGTACCCCTTTCCTACAAGTCAATTTTTGGCCACATTTTGGCTCTAATCAATCATGTAAGTGACTTATCACCATATTAGAGTCACTTTGCACCTTATAAGAGTCACTTGCCATCATATATCGGTACAATTAACATGTTAACATCATATACATCCAATTAGAAATCCTTTTACCACCTCTTAGTGCCACATTCATACAAGTCAATTTTGGTCCACATTTTGTTCTAAATTAACCATGTAAGTCACTTTTCACCATATTAGAGTCATTTTGCACCCTATATGAAGTCACTTTCCACCATATATTTATACAATTAACATGTTAACATCATATACATCCGAATTGACATCCTTTTACCACCTCTTAATTCCACTTTCATACAGGTCAATTTTGTTCCACATTTTGGTTCTAATCAACCATGTAAGTCACTTTTCACCATATTAGAGTCACTTTGCACCTTATAAGAGTCACTTTCCACCATATATACAACAATTAACATGTTAACATCATATACATTCCAGTTTGACATCCTTTACCACCTATTAATGCCATTTCATACAAGTTAATTTTATTCCACATTTTGGCTCTAATCAACCATGTAAGTAACTTTTCACCATATTAGAGTCACTTTGCACCCTATAAGAGTCACTTTCCCCATCATATTGATACAATTAACATGTTAACATCATGTACATGCAATTAAACATCCTTTAACCACCTTTTGTACCCCTTTCCTACAAGTCAATTTGGGCCACATTTTGGCTCTAATCAATCATGTAAGTGACTTATCACCATATTAGAGTCACTTTGCACCTTAGAAGAGTCACTTGCCATCATATATCGGTAAATTAACATGTTAACATCATATACATCCAATTAGAAATCCTTTTACCACCTCTTAGTGCCACATTCATACAAGTCAATTTTGGTCCACATTTTGGTTCGAATTAACCATGTAAGTCACTTTTCACCATATTAGAGTCATTTTGCACCCTATATGAGTCACTTTCCACCATATATTTATACAATTAACATGTTAACATCATATACATCCGAATTGACATCATTTTACCACCTCTTAATTCCACTTTCATACAGGTCAATTTTGTTCCACATTTTGGTTCTAATCAACCATGTAAGTCACTTTTCACCATATTAGAGTCACTTTGCACCTTATAAGAGTCACTTTCCACCATATATACAACAATTAACATGTTAACATCATATACATCCAGTTTGACATCCTTTTACCACCTATTAATGCCATTTCATACAAGTTAATTTTATTCCACATGTTGGCTCTAATCAACCATGTAAATCACTTTTCACCATATTAGAGTCACTTTGCACCCTATAAGAGTCACTTTGCACCCTATAAGAGTCACTTTCCCCATATATTGATACAATTAACATGTTAACATCATGTACATGCAATTAAACATCCTTTAACCACCTTTCGGTACCCCTTTCCTACAAGTCAATTTTGGGCCACATTTTGGCTCTAATCAATCATGTAAGTGACGTATCACCATATTAGATTCACTTTGCACCTTAGAAGAGTCACTTGCCATCATATATCGGTACAATTAAAATGTTAGCATCATATACATCCAATTAGAAATCCTTTTACCACCTCTTAGTGCCACATTCATACAAGTCAATTTTGGTCCACATTTTGGTTCTAATTAACCATGTAAGTCACTTTTCACCATATTAGAGTCATTTTGCACCCTATATGAGTCACTTTCCAGCATATATTTATAGCAATTAACATGTTAACATCATATATATCTGAATTCGACATCCTTTACCACCTCTTAATTCCACTTTCATACAGGACAATTTTGTTCCAAATTTTGGTTCTAATCAACCATGTAAGTCACTTTTCACCATATTAGAGTCACTTTGCACCTTATAAGAGTCACTTTCCACCATATATACAACAATTAACATGTTAACATCATATACATTCAGTTTGACAACCTTTACCACCTATTAATGCCACTTTCATACAAGTTAATTTTATTCCACATTTTGGCTCTATTCAACCATGTAAGTCACTTTTCACCATATTAGAGTCACTTTGCACCCTATAAGAGTCACTTTCCCCATATATTTATACAATTAACATGTTAACATCATGTACATGCAATTAAACATCCTTTAAAACCACCTTTTGGTACCCCTTTCCTACAAGTCAATTTTGGGCCACATTTTGGCTCTAATCAATCATGTAAGTGACTTATCACCATATTAGAGTCACTTTGCACCTTATAAGAGTCACTTGCCATCATATATTGGTACAATTAACATGTTAACATCATATACATCCAATTAGAAATCCTTTTACCACCTCTTAGTGCCACATTCATACAAGTCAATTTTGGTCCACATTTTGGTTCTAATTAACCATGTAAGTCACTTTTCACCATATTAGAGTCATTTTGCACCCTATATGAGTCACTTTCCACCATATATTTATACAATTAACATGTTAACATCATATACATCCGAATTGACATCATTTTACCACCTCTTAATTCCACTTTCATACAGGTCAATTTTGTTCCACATTTTGGTTCTAATCAACCATGTAAGTCACTTTTCACCATATTAGAGTCACTTTGCACCTTATAAGAGTCACTTTCCACCATATATACAACAATTAACATGTTAACATCATATACATCCAGTTTGACATCCTTTTACCACCTATTAATGCCATTTTCATACAAGTTAATTTTATTCCACATTTTGGCTCTAATCAACCATGTAAATCACTTTTCACCATATTAGAGTCACTTTGCACCCTATAAGAGTCACTTTGCACCCTATAAGAGTCACTTTCCCCATATATTGATACAATTAACATCTTAACATCATGTACATGCAATTAAACATCCTTTAACCACCTTTTCGTACCCCTTTCCTACAAGTCAATTTTGGGCCACATTTTGGCTCTAATCAATCATGTAAGTGACTTATCACCATATTAGATTCACTTTGCACCTTAGAAGAGTCACTTGCCATCATATATCGGTACAATTAAAATGTTAGCATCATATACATCCAATTAGAAATCCTTTTACCACCTCTTAGTGCCACATTCATACAAGTCATTTTGGTCCACATTTTGGTTCTAATTAACCATGTAAGTCACTTTTCACCATATTAGAGTCATTTTGCACCCTATATGAGTCACTTTCCAGCATATATTTATGCAATTAACATGTTAACATCATATATATCTGAATTCGCATCCTTTTACCACCTCTTAATTCCACTTTCATACAGGACAATTTTGTTCCAAATTTTGGTTCTAATCAACCATGTAAGTCACTTTTCACCATATTAGAGTCACTTTGCACCTTATAAGAGTCACTTTCCACCATATATACAACAATTAACATGTTAACATCATATACATTCAGTTTGACAACCTTTTACCACCTATTAATGCCACTTTCATACAAGTTAATTTTATTCCACATTTTGGCTCTATTCAACCATGTAAGTCACTTTTCACCATATTAGAGTCACTTTGCACCCTATAAGAGTCACTTTCCCCATATATTTATACAATTAACATGTTAACATCATGTACATGCAATTAAACATCCTTTAACCACCTTTTGGTACCCCTTTCCTACAAGTCAATTTTGGGCCACATTTTGGCTCTAATCAATCATGTAAGTGACTTATCACCATATTAGAGTCACTTTGCACCTTATAAGAGTCACTTGCCATCATATATTGGTACAATTAACATGTTAACATCATATACATCCAATTAGAAATCCTTTTACCACCTCTTAGTGCCACATTCATACAAGTCAATTTGATCCACATTTTCGTTCAAATTAACCATGTAAGTCACTTTTCACCATCTTAGAGTCATTTTGCACCCTATATAAGTCACTTTCCACCATATATTTATACAATTAACATGTTAACATCATATACATCCGAATTGAAATCCTTTTACCACCTCTTAATTCCACTTTCATACAGGTCAATTTTGTTCCACATTTTGGTTTTAATCAACCATGTAAGTCACTTTTCACAATATTAGAGTCACTTTGCACCTTATAAGAGTCACTTTCCACCATATATACAACAATTAACATGTTAACATCATATACATCCAGTTTGACATCCTTTTACCACCTATTAATGCCATTTTCATACAAGTTAATTTTATTCCACATTTTGGCTCTAATCAACCATGTAAGTAACTTTTCACCATATTAGAGTCACTTTGCACCCTATAAGAGTCACTTTCCCCACATATTGATACAATTAACATGTTAACATCATGTACATGCAATTAAACATCCTTTAACCACCTTTTGGTACCCCTTTCTACAAGTCAATTTTGGGCCACATTTTGGCTCTAATCAATCATGTAAGTGACTTATCACCATATTACAGTCACTTTGCACCTTAGAAGAGTCACTTGCCATCATATATCGGTAAATTAACATGTTAACATCATATACATCCAATTAGAAATCCTTTTACCACCTCTTAGTGCCACATTCATACAAGTCAATTTTGGTCCACATTTTGGTTCTAATTAACCATGTAAGTCACTTTTCACCATATTAGAGTCATTTTGCACCCTATATGAGTCACTTTCCACCATATATTTATACAATTAACATGTTAACATCATATACATCCGAATTGACATCATTTTACCACCTCTTAATTCCACTTTCATACAGGTCAATTTTGTTCCACATTTTGGTTCTAATCAACCATGTAAGTCACTTTTCACCATATTAGAGTCACTTTGCACCTTATAAGAGTCACTTTCCACCATATATACAACAATTAACATGTTAACATCATATACATCCAGTTTGACATCCTTTTACCACCTATTAATGCCATTTTCATACAAGTTAATTTTATTCCACATTTTGGCTCTAATCAACCATGTAAATCACTTTTCACCATATTAGAGTCACTTTGCACCCTATAAGAGTCACTTTGCACCCTATAAGAGTCACTTTCCCCATATATTGATACAATTAACATCTTAACATCATGTACATGCAATTAAACATCCTTTAACCACCTTTTCGTACCCCTTTCCTACAAGTCAATTTTGGGCCACATTTTGGCTCTAATCAATCATGTAAGTGACTTATCACCATATTAGATTCACTTTGCACCTTAGAAGAGTCACTTGCCATCATATATCGGTACAATTAAAATGTTAGCATCATATACATCCAATTAGAAATCCTTTTACCACCTCTTAGTGCCACATTCATACAAGTCAATTTGGTCCACATTTTGGTTCTAATTAACCATGTAAGTCACTTTTCACCATATTAGAGTCATTTTGCACCCTATATGAGTCACTTTCCAGCATATATTTATGCAATTAACATGTTAACATCATATATATCTGAATTCGCATCCTTTTACCACCTCTTAATTCCACTTTCATACAGGACAATTTTGTTCCAAATTTTGGTTCTAATCAACCATGTAAGTCACTTTTCACCATATTAGAGTCACTTTGCACCTTATAAGAGTCACTTTCCACCATATATACAACAATTAACATGTTAACATCATATACATTCAGTTTGACAACCTTTTACCACCTATTAATGCCACTTTCATACAAGTTAATTTTATTCCACATTTTGGCTCTATTCAACCATGTAAGTCACTTTTCACCATATTAGAGTCACTTTGCACCCTATAAGAGTCACTTTCCCCATATATTTATACAATTAACATGTTAACATCATGTACATGCAATTAAACATCCTTTAACCACCTTTTGGTACCCCTTTCCTACAAGTCAATTTTGGGCCACATTTTGGCTCTAATCAATCATGTAAGTGACTTATCACCATATTAGAGTCACTTTGCACCTTATAAAAGTCACTTGCCATCATATATTGGTACAATTAACATGTTAACATCATATACATCCAATTAGAAATCCTTTTACCACCTCTTAGTGCCACATTCATACAAGTCAATTTTGATCCATATTTTCGTTCAAATTAACCATGTAAGTCACTTTTCACCATCTTAGAGTCATTTTGCACCCTATATAAGTCACTTTCCACCATATATTTATACAATTAACATGTTAACATCATATACATCCGAATTGAAATCCTTTTACCACCTCTTAATTCCACTTTCATACAGGTCAATTTTGTTCCACATTTTGGTTTTAATCAACCATGTAAGTCACTTTTCACAATATTAGAGTCACTTTGCACCTTATAAGAGTCACTTTCCACCATATATACAACAATTAACATGTTAACATCATATACATCCAGTTTGACATCCTTTTACCACCTATTAATGCCATTTTCATACAAGTTAATTTTATTCCACATTTTGGCTCTAATCAACCATGTAAGTAACTTTTCACCATATTGGAAAGTGACTCTAATATGGTGAAAAGTGACTTACATGGTTTATTAGAACCAAAATGTGGAACAAAATTGACCTGTATGAAAGTGGAATTAAGAGGTGGTAAAAGGATGTTAATTCGGATGTATATGATGTTAACATGTTAATTGTATAAATATATGGGGGAAAGTGACTCATATAGGGTGCAAAATGACTCTAATATGGTGAAAAGTGACTTACACGGTTAATTTGAACCAAAATGTGGACCGAAATTGACTTGTATGAATGTGGCACTAAGAGGTGGTAAAAGGATTTCTAATTGGATGTATATGATGTTAACGTGTTAATTGTACCAATGTATGATGGCAAGTGACTCTTATAAGTTGCAAAGTGACTCTAATATGGTGATAAGTCACTTACATGATTGATTAGAGCCAAAATGTGGCCCAAAATTGACTTGTAGGAAAGGGGTACCAAAAGGTGGTTAAAGGATGTTTAATTGCATGTACATGATGTTAACATGTTAATTGTATAAATATATGGTGAAAGTGACACTTATAGGGTGCAAAGTGACTCTAATATGGTGAAAAGTGACTTACATGGTTGATTAGAGCCAAAATGTGGAATAAAATTAACTTGTATGAAAGTGGCATTAATAGGTGGTAAAAGGTTGTCAACATGAATGTATATGATGTTAACATGTTAATTGTTGTATATATGGTGGAAAGTGACTCTTATAAGGTGCAAAGTGACTCTAATATGGTGAAAAGTGACTTACATGGTTGATTAGAACCAAAATGTGGAACATAATTGACCTGTATGAAAGTGGAATTAAGAGGTGGTAAAAGGATGCTAATTCGGATATATGATGTTAACATGTTAATTGTACCGATATATGATGGCAAGTGACTCTTAAAAGGTGCAAAGTGACTGTAATATGGTGATAAGTCACTTACATGATTGATTAGAGCCAAAAAGTGGCCCAAAATTGACTTGTAGGAAAGGGCTACCAAAAGGTGGTTAAAGGATGTTTAATTGCATGTACATGATGTTAACATGTTAATTGTATCAATATGTGGGGAAAGTGGCTCTTATAGGGTGCAAAGTGACTCTAATATGGTAAAAAGTGACTTACATGGTTGATTAGAGCCAAAATGTGGAATAAAATTAACTTGTATGAAACTGGCATTAATAGGTGGTAAAAGGATGTCAAACTGGATGTATATGATATTAACATGTTAATTGTTGTATATATGGTGGAAAGTGACTCTTACAAGGTGCAAAGTGACTCTAATATGGTGAAAAGTGACTTACATGGTTTATTAGAACCAAAATATGGAACAAAATTGACCTGTATGAAAGTGGAATTAAGAGGTGGTAAAAGGATGTCAATTCGGATGTATATGATGTTAACATGTTAATTGTATAAATATATGGGGGAAAGTGACTCATATAGGGTGCAAAATGACTCTAATATGGTGAAAAGTGACTTACACGGTTAATTTGAACCAAAATGTGGACCAAAATTGACTTGTATGAATGTGGCACTAAGAGGTGGTAAAAGGATTTCTAATTGGATGTATATGATGTTAACGTGTTAATTGTACCAATGTATGATGGCAAGTGACTCTTATAAGTTGCAAAGTGACTCTAATATGGTGATAAGTCACTTACATGATTGATTAGAGCCAAAATGTGGCCCAAAATTGACTTGTAGGAAAGGGGTATCAAAAGGTGGTCAAAGGATGTTTAATTGCATGTACATGATGTTAACATGTTAATTGTATAAATATATGGTGAAAGTGACACTTATATGGTGCAAAGTGACTCTAATATGGTGAAAAGTGACTTACATGGTTGATTAGAGCCAAAATGTGGAATAAAATTAACTTGTATGAAAGTGGCATTAATAGGTGGTAAAAGGTTGTCAACATGAATGTATATGATGTTAACATGTTAATTGTTGTATATATGGTGGAAAGTGACTCTTATAAGGTGCAAAGTGACTCTAATATGGTGAAAAGTGACTTACATGGTTGATTAGAACCAAAATGTGGAACATAATTGACCTGTATGAAAGTGGAATTAAGAGGTGGTAAAAGGATGCTAATTCGGATATATATGATGTTAACATGTTAATTGTACCGATATATGATGGCAAGTGACTCTTAAAAGGTGCAAAGTGACTGTAATATGGTGATAAGTCACTTACATGATTGATTAGAGCCAAAAAGTGGCCCAAAATTGACTTGTAGGAAAGGGCTACCAAAAGGTGGTTAAAGGATGTTTAATTGCATGTACATGATGTTAACATGTTAATTGTATCAATATGTGGGGAAAGTGGCTCTTATAGGGTGCAAAGTGACTCTAATATGGTAAAAAGTGACTTACATGGTTGATTAGAGCCAAAATGTGGAATAAAATTAACTTGTATGAAACTGGCATTAATAGGTGGTAAAAGGATGTCAAACTGGATGTATATGATATTAACATGTTAATTGTTGTATATATGGTGGAAAGTGACTCTTACAAGGTGCAAAGTGACTCTAATATGGTGAAAAGTGACTTACATGGTTTATTAGAACCAAAATATGGAACAAAATTGACCTGTATGAAAGTGGAATTAAGAGGTGGTAAAAGGATGTCAATTCGGATGTATATGATGTTAACATGTTAATTGTATAAATATATGGGGGAAAGTGACTCATATAGGGTGCAAAATGACTCTAATATGGTGAAAAGTGACTTACACGGTTAATTTGAACCAAAATGTGGACCAAAATTGACTTGTATGAATGTGGCACTAAGAGGTGGTAAAAGGATTTCTAATTGGATGTATATGATGTTAACGTGTTAATTGTACCAATGTATGATGGCAAGTGACTCTTATAAGTTGCAAAGTGACTCTAATATGGTGATAAGTCACTTACATGATTGATTAGAGCCAAAATGTGGCCCAAAATTGACTTGTAGGAAAGGGGTACCAAAAGGTGGTTAAAGGATGTTTAATTGCATGTACATGATGTTAACATGTTAATTGTATAAATATATGGTGAAAGTGACACTTATATGGTGCAAAGTGACTCTAATATGGTGAAAAGTGACTTACATGGTTGATTAGAGCCAAAATGTGGAATAAAATTAACTTGTATGAAAGTGGCATTAATAGGTGGTAAAAGGTTGTCAACCTGAATGTATATGATGTTAACATGTTAATTGTTGTATATATGGTGGAAAGTGACTCTTATAAGGTGCAAAGTGACTCTAATATGGTGAAAAGTGACTTACATGGTTGATTAGAACCAAAATGTGGAACATAATTGACCTGTATGAAAGTGGAATTAAGAGGTGGTAAAAGGATGCTAATTCGGATATATATGATGTTAACATGTTAATTGTACCGATATATGATGGCAAGTGACTCTTAAAAGGTGCAAAGTGACTGTAATATGGTGATAAGTCACTTACATGATTGATTAGAGCCAAAATGTGGCCCAAAATTGACTTGTAGGAAAGGGCTACCAAAAGGTGGTTAAAGGATGTTTAATTGCATGTACATGATGTTAACATGTTAATTGTATCAATATGTGGGGAAAGTGACTCTTATAGGGTGCAAAGTGACTCTAATATGGTAAAAAGTGACTTACATGGTTGATTAGAGCCAAAATGTGGAATAAAATTAACTTGTATGAAACTGGCATTAATAGGTGGTAAAAGGATGTCAAACTGGATGTATATGATATTAACATGTTAATTGTTGTATATATGGTGGAAAGTGACTCTTACAAGGTGCAAAGTGACTCTAATATGGTGAAAAGTGACTTACATGGTTTATTAGAACCAAAATATGGAACAAAATTGACCTGTATGAAAGTGGAATTAAGAGGTGGTAAAAGGATGTCAATTCGGATGTATATGATGTTAACATGTTAATTGTATAAATATATGGTGGAAAGTGACTCATATAGGGTGCAAAATGACTCTAATATGGTGAAAAGTGACTTACACGGTTAATTTGAACCAAAATGTGGACCAAAATTGACTTGTATGAATGTGGCACTAAGAGGTGGTGGTAAAAGGATTTCTAATTGGATGTATATGATGTTAACATTTTAATTGTACCAATATATGATGGCAAGTGACTCTTATAAGTTGCAAAGTGACTCTAATATGGTGATAAGTCACTTGATTGATTAGAGCCAAAATGTGGCCCAAAATTGAGTTGTAGGAAAGGGGTACCAAAAGGTGGTTAAAGGATGTTAAATTGCATGTACATGATGTTAACATGTTAATTGTATAAATATATGGGGAAAGTGACACTTATAGGGTGCAAAGTGACTCTAATACGGTGAAAAGTGACTTACATGGTTGATTAGAGCCAAAATGTGGAATAAAATTAACTTGTATGAAAGTGGCATTAATAGGTGGTAAAAGGTTGTCAACCTGAATGTATATGATGTTAACATGTTAATTGTTGTATATATGGTGAAAAGTGACTTACATGGTTGATTAGAACCAAAATGTGGAACATAATTGACCTGTATGAAAGTGGAATTAAGACATGGTAAAAGGATGCTAATTCGGATATATATGATGTTAACATGTTAATTGTATCAATATATGGGGAAAGTGACTCTTATAGGGTGCAAAGTGACTCTAATATGGTGAAAAGTGACTTACATGGTTGATTAGAGCCAAAATGTGGAATAAAATTAACTTGTATGAAAGTGACATTAATAGGTGGTAAAAGGATGTCAAATTGGAAGTATATGATGTTAACAATTTAATTATACAAATAGATTGTTGAAAGTGACTCATATAGGGTGCAAAATGACTCGAATATGGTGAAAAGTGACTTACATGGTTAATTAGAACCAAAATGTGTACCAAAATTGACTTGTACGAATGTGGCACTAAGAGGTGGTAAAAGGATTTCTAATTGGATGTATATGATGTTAACATGTTAATTGTACCAATATATGAAGGCAAGTGACTCTTATAAGGTGCAAAGTGACTCTAAAATGGTGATAAGTCACTTACATGATTGATTAGAGCCTAAATGTGGCCCAAAATTGACTTGTAGGAAAGGGGGTACCAAAAGGTGGTTAAAGGATGTTTAATTGCATGTACATGATGTTAACATGTTAATTGTATCAATATATGGGGAAAGTGACTCTTATAGGGTGCAAAGTGACTCTAAATATTGTGAAAAGTGTCTTACATGGTTGATTAGAGCCAAAATGTGGAATAAAATTAACTTGTAAGAAAGTGGCATTAATAGGTGGTAAAAGGATGTCAACTTGGAAGTATATGATGTTAACATGTTAATTATACAAATACATTGTTGAAAGCGACTCATATAGGGTGTAAAATGACTCGAATATGGTGAAAAGTGACTTACATGGTTAATTAGAACAAAAATGTGTACCAAAATTGACTTGTATGAATGTGGCACTAAGAGGTGGTAAAAGGATTTCTAATTGGATGTATATGATTTAACATGTTAATTGTACCAATATACGATGGCAAGTGACTCTTATAAGCTGCAAAGTGACTCTAATATGGTGATAAGTCACTTACATGATTGATTAGAGCTAAAATATGGCCCAAAATTGACTTGTAGGAAAGGGGGTACCAAAAGGTGGTTAAAGGATGTTTAATTGCATGTACATGAGGTTAACATGTTAAATGTATCAATATATGGGGAAAGTGACTCTTATAGGGTGCGAAGTGACTCTAATATGGTGAAAAGTGACTTACATGGTTTATTAGAGCCAAAATGTGGAATAAAATTAACTTGTATGAAAGTGGCATTAATAGGTGGTAAAAGGATGTCAAATTGGAAGTATATGATGTTAACATGTTAATTATATAAATAGATTGTTGAAAGTGACTCATATAGGGTGCAAAATGACTCGAATATGGTGAAAAGTGACTTACATGGTTAATTAGAACCAAAATGTGTACCAAAATTGACTTGTACGAATGTGGAACTAAGAGGTGGTAAAAGGATTTCTAATTGGATGCATATGATGTTAACATGTTAATTGTACCAATATATGATGGCAAGTGACTCTTATAAGGTGCAAAGTGACTCTAAAATGGTGATAAGTCACTTACATGATTGATTAGAGCCTAAATGTGGCCCAAAATTGACTTGTAGGAAAGGGGCTACCAAACAGTGGTTAAAGGATATTTAATTGCATGTACTTGACGTTAACATGTTAATTGTATCAATATATGGGGAAAGTGACTCTTATAGGGTGCGGAAGTGACTCTAATATGGTGAAAAGTGACTTACATGGTTGATTAGAGCCAAAATGTGGAATAAAATTAACTTGTATGAAAGTGGCATTAATAGGTGGTAAAAGGATGTCAAATTGGAAGTATATGATGTTAACATGTTAATTATACAAATAGATTGTTGAAAGTGACTCATATAGGGTGCAAAATGACTCGAATATGGTGAAAAGTGACTTACATGGTTAATTAGAACCAAAATGTGTACCAAAATTGACTTGTACGAATGTGGCACTAAGATGTGGTAAAAGGATTTCTAATTGGATATATGATGTTAACATGTTAATTGTACCAATATATGATGGCAAGTGACTCTTATAAGCTGCAAAGTGACTCTAAAATGGTGATAAGTCACTTACATGATTGATTAGAGCCAAAATGTGGCCCAAAATTGACTTGTAGGAAAGGGGTACCAAAAGGTGGTTAAAGGATGTTTAATTGCATTTACATGATGTTAACATGTTAATTGTATCAATATATGGGGAAAGTGACTCTTATAGGGTGCAAAGTGACTCTAATATGGTGAAAAGTGACTTACATGGTTTATTAGAGCCAAAATGTGGAATAAAATTAACTTGTATGAAAGTGGCATTACTAGGTGGTAAAAGGATGTCAAATTGGAAGTATATGATGTTAACATGTTAATTATACAAATAGATTGTTGAAAGTGACTCATATAGGGTGCAAAATGACTCGAATATGGTGAAAAGTGACTTACATGGTTAATTAGAACCAAAATGTGTACCAAAATTGACTTGTACGAATGTGGCACTAAGAGGTGGTAAAGGATTCTAATTGGATATATTATGTTAACATGTTATTGTACCAATATATGATGGCAAGTGACTCTTATAAGGTGCAAAGTGACTCTAAAATGGTGATAAGTCACTTACATGATTGATTAGAGCCTAAATGTGGCCCAAAATTGACTTGTAGGAAAGGGGGTACCAAAAGGTGGTTAAAGGATGTTTAATTGCATGTACATGATGTTAACATGTTAATTGTATCAATATATGGGGAAAGTGACTCTTATAGGGTGCAAAGTGACTCTAAATATTGTGAAAAGTGTCTTACATGGTTGATTAGAGCCAAAATGTGGAATAAAATTAACTTGTATGAAAGTGGCATTAATAGGTGGTAAAAGGATGTCAACTTGGAAGTATATGATGTTAACATGTTAATTATACAAATACATTGTTGAAAGCGACTCATATAGGGTGTAAAATGACTCGAATATGGTGAAAAGTGACTTACATGGTTAATTAGAACAAAAATGTGTACCAAAATTGACTTGTATGAATGTGGCACTAAGAGGTGGTAAAAGGATTTCTAATTGGATGTATATGATTTTAACATGTTAATTGTACCAATATACGATGGCAAGTGACTCTTATAAGCTGCAAAGTGACTCTAATATGGTGATAAGTCACTTACATGATTGATTAGAGCTAAAATATGGCCCAAAATTGACTTGTAGGAAAGGGGGTACCAAAAGGTGGTTAAAGGATGTTTAATTGCATGTACATGAGGTTAACATGTTAAATGTATCAATATATGGGGAAAGTGACTCTTATAGGGTGCGAAGTGACTCTAATATGGTGAAAAGTGACTTACATGGTTGATTAGAGCCAAAATGTGGAATAAAATTAACTTGTATGAAAGTGGCATTAATAGGTGGTAAAAGGATGTCAAATTGGAAGTATATGATGTTAACATGTTAATTATATAAATAGATTGTTGAAAGTGACTCATATAGGGTGCAAAATGACTCGAATATGGTGAAAAGTGACTTACATGGTTAATTAGAACCAAAATGTGTACCAAAATTGACTTGTACGAATGTGGAACTAAGAGGTGGTAAAAGGATTTCTAATTGGATGCATATGATGTTAACATGTTAATTGTACCAATATATGATGGCAAGTGACTCTTATAAGGTGCAAAGTGACTCTAAAATGGTGATAAGTCACTTACATGATTGATTAGAGCCTAAATGTGGCCCAAAATTGACTTGTAGGAAAGGGGCTACCAAACAGTGGTTAAAGGATATTTAATTGCATGTACTTGACGTTAACATGTTAATTGTATCAATATATGGGGAAAGTGACTCTTATAGGGTGCGAAGTGACTCTAATATGGTGAAAAGTGACTTACATGGTTGATTAGAGCCAAAATGTGGAATAAAATTAACTTGTATGAAAGTGGCATTAATAGGTGGTAAAAGGATGTCAAATTGGAAGTATATGATGTTAACATGTTAATTATACAAATAGATTGTTGAAAGTGACTCATATAGGGTGCAAAATGACTCGAATATGGTGAAAAGTGACTTACATGGTTAATTAGAACCAAAATGTGTACCAAAATTGACTTGTACGAATGTGGCACTAAGATGTGGTAAAAGGATTTCTAATTGGATATATGATGTTAACATGTTAATTGTACCAATATATGATGGCAAGTGACTCTTATAAGCTGCAAAGTGACTCTAAAATGGTGATAAGTCACTTACATGATTGATTAGAGCCAAAATGTGGCCCAAAATTGACTTGTAGGAAAAGAGGTACCAAAAGGTGGTTAAAGGATGTTTAATTGCATTTACATGATGTTAACATGTTAATTGTATCAATATATTGGGAAAGTGACTCTTATAGGGTGCAAAGTGACTCTAATATGGTGAAAAGTGACTTACATTGTTGATTAGAGCCAAAATGTGGAATAAAATTAACTTGTATGAAAGTGACATTAATAGGTGGTAAAAGGATGTCAAATTGGATGTATTTTAATTATACAAATAGATTGTTGAAAGTGACTCATATAGGATGCAAAATGACTCGAATATGGTGAAAAGTGACTTACATGGTTAATTAGAACAAAAATGTGTACCAAAATTGACTTGTACGAATGTGGCACTAAGAGGTGGTAAAAGAATTTCTAATTGGGTGTATATGATGTTAACATGTTAATTGTACCAATATATGATGGCAAGTGACTCTTATAAGGTGCAAAGTGACTCTAAAATGGTGATAAGTCACTTACATGATTGATTAGAGCCTAAATGTGGCCCAAAATTGACTTGTAGGAAAGGGGGTACCAAAAGGTGGTTAAAGGATGTTTAATTGCATGTACATGATGTTAACATGTTAATTGTATCAATATATGGGGAAAGTGACTCTTATAGGGTGCAAAGTGACTCTAAATATGGTGAAAAGTGACTTACATGGTTGATTAGAGCCAAAATGTGGAATAAAATTAACTTTTATGAAAGTGGCATTAATAGGTGGTAAAAG
Source organism: Apium graveolens (assembly GCF_009905375.1). Taxonomy (NCBI): domain Eukaryota; kingdom Viridiplantae; phylum Streptophyta; class Magnoliopsida; order Apiales; family Apiaceae; genus Apium; species Apium graveolens. Next base: position 125,381 of record NW_027418504.1, on the reverse strand, counting down.
GATGTCAACTTGGAAGTATATGATGTTAACATGTTAATTATACAAATAGATTGTTGAAAGCGACTCATATAGGGTGCAAAATGACTCGAATATGGTGAAAAGTGACTTACATGGTTAATTAGAACAAAAATGTGTACCAAAATTGACTTGTATGAATGTGGTGGTAAAAGGATTTCTAATTGGATGTATATGATGTTAACATGTTAATTGTACCAATATACGATGGCAAGTGACTCTTATAAGGTGCAAAGTGACTCTAATATGGTGATAAGTCAGTTACATGATTGATTAGAGCCAAAATATGGCCCAAAATTGACTTGTAGGAAAGGGGGTACCAAAAGGTGGTTAAAGGATGTTTAATTGCATGTACATGACGTTAACATGTTAAATGTATCAATATATGGGGAAAGTGACTCTTATAGGGTGCGAAGTGACTCTAATATGGTGAAAAGTGACTTACATGGTTGATTAGAGCCAAAATGTGGAATAAAATTAACTTGTATGAAAGTGGCATTAATAGGTGGTAAAAGGATGTCAAATTGGAAGTATATGATGTTAATATGTTAATTATATAAATAGATTGTTGAAAGTGACTCATATAGGGTGCAAAATGACTCGAATATGGTGAAAAGTGACTTACATGGTTAATTAGAACCAAAATGTGTACCAAAATTGACTTGTACGAATGTGGCACTAAGAGGTGGTAAAAGGATTTCTAATTGGATGTATATGATGTTAACATGTTAATTGTACCAATATACGATGGCAAGTGACTCTTATAAGGTGCAAAGTGACTCTAATATGGTGATAAGTCACTTACATGATTGATTAGAGCCTAAATTTGGCCCAAAATTGACTTGTAGGAAAGGGCTACCAAAAGGAGGTTAAAGGATGTTTAATTGCATGTACATGATGTTAACATGTTAATTGTATCAATATGTGGGGAAAGTGACTCTTATAGGGTGCAAAGTGACTCTAATATGGTGAAAAGTGACTTACATGGTTGATTAGAGCCAAAATGTGGAATAAAATTAACTTGCATTAATAGGTGGTAAAAGGATGTCAAAGTGGATGTATATGATGTTAACATGTTAATTGTTGTATATATGGTGGAAAGGGACTCTTACAAGGTGCAAAGTGACTCTAATATGGTGAAAAGTGACTTACATGGTTTATTAGAACCAAAATGTGGAACAAAATTGACCTGTATGAAAGTGGAATTAAGAGGTGGTAAAAGGATGTCAATTCGGATGTATATGATGTTAACATGTTAATTGTATAAATATATGGTGGAAAGTGACTCATATAGGGTGCAAAATGACTCTAATATGGTGAAAAGTGACTTGCGCGGTTAATTTCAACCAAAATGTGGACCAAAATTGACTTGTATGAATGTGGCACTAAGAGGTGGTAAAAGGATTTCTAATTGGATGTATATGATGTTAACATTTTAATTGTACCAATATATGATGGCAAGTGACTGTTATAAGTTGCAAAGTGACTCTAATATGGTGATAAGTCACTTACATGATTGATTAGAGCCAAAATGTGGCCCAAAATTGACTTGTAGGAAAGGGGTACCAAAAGGTGGTTAAAGGATGTTAAATTACATGTACATGATGTTAACATGTTAATTGTATAAATATATAGGGAAAGTGACACTTATAGGGTGCAAAGTGACTCTGATACGGTGAAAAGTGACTTACATGGTTGATTAGAGCCAAAATGTGGAATAAAATTAACTTGTATGAAAATGGCATTAATAGGTGGTAAAAGGTTGTCAACCTGAATGTATATGATGTTAACATGTTAATTGTTGTATATATGGTGGAAAGTGACTCTTACAAGGTGCAAAGTGACTCTAATATGGTGAAAAGTGACTTGCATGGTTTATTAGAACCAAAATATGGAACAAAATTGACCTGTATGAAAGTGGAATTAAGAGGTGGTAAAAGGATGTCAATTCGGATGTATATGATGTTAACATGTTAATTGTATAAATATATGGTGGAAAGTGACTCATATAGGGTATAAAATGACTCTAATATGGTGAAAAGTGACTTACACGGTTAATTTGAACCAAAATGTGGACCAAAATTGACTTGTATGAATGTGGCACTAAGAGGTGGTGGTAAAAGGATTTCTAATTGGATGTATATGATGTTAACATTTTAATTGTACCAATATATGATGGCAAGTGACTCTTATAAGTTGCAAAGTGACTCTATTATGGTGATAAGTCACTTACATGATTGATTAGAGCCAAAATGTGGCCCAAAATTGACTTGTAGGAAAGGGGTACCAAAAGGTGGTTAAAGGATGTTAAATTGCATGTACATGATGTTAACATGTTAATTGTATAAATATATGGGGAAAGTGACACTTATAGGGTGCAAAGTGACTCTAATACGGTGACAAGTGACTTACATGGTTGATTAGAGCCAAAATGTGGAATAAAATTAACTTGTATGAAAGTGGCATTAATAGGTGGTAAAAGGTTGTCAACCTGAATGTATATGATGTTAACATGTTAATTGTTGTATATATGGTGGAAAGTGACTCTTATAAGGTGCAAAGTGACTCTAATATGGTGAAAAGTGACTTACATGGTTGATTAGAACCAAAATGTGTAACATAATTGACCTGTATGAAAGTGGAATTAAGACGTGGTAAAAGGATGCTAATTCGGATATATATGATGTTAACATGTTAATTGTATAAATATATGGTGGAAAGTGACTCATATAGGGTGCAAAATGACTCTAATATGGTGAAAATTGACTTACATGGTTAATTTGAATGAAAATTGACTTGTATGAATGTGGCACTAAGAGGTGGTAAAAGGATTTCTAATTGAATGTATATGATGTTAACATTAATTGTACCAATATACGATGGCAAGTGACTCTTATAAGGTGCAAAGTGACTCTAATATGGTGATAAGTCACTTACATGATTGATTAGAGCCAAAATGTGGCCCAAAATTGACTTGAAGGAAAGGGGTACCAAAAGGTGGTTAAAGGATGTTTAATTGCATGTAAATGATGTTAACATGTTAATTGTATCAATATATGGGGAAAGTGACTCTTATAGGGTGCAAAGTGACTCTAATATGGTGAAAAGTGACTTACATGGTTAATTAGAGCCAAAATGTGGAATAAAATTTACTTGTATGAAAGTGACATTAATAGGTGGTAAAAGGATGTCAAATTGGAAGTATATGATGTTAACATTTTAATTATACAAATAGATTGTTGAAAGTGACTCATATAGGGTGCAAAATGACTCGAATATGGTGAAAAGTGACTTACATGGTTAATTAGAACCAAAATGTGTACCAAAATTGACTTGTACGAATGTGGCACTAAGAGGTGGTAAAAGTATTTCTAATTGGATGTATATGATGTTAACATGTTAATTGTACCAATATATGATGGCAAGTGACTCTTATAAGGTGCAAAGTGACTCTAAAATGGTGATAAGTCACTTACATGATTGATTAGAGCCTAAATGTGGCCCAAAATTGACTTGTAGGAAAGGGGCTACCAAACAGTGGTTAAAGGATATTTAATTGCATGTACTTGACGTTAACATGTTAATTGTATCAATATATGGGGAAAGTGACTCTTATAGGGTGCGAAGTGACTCTAATATGGTGAAAAGTGACTTACATGGTTGATTAGAGCCAAAATGTGGAATAAAATTAACTTGTATGAAAGTGGCATTAATAGGTGGTAAAAGGATGTCAAATTGGAAGTATATGATGTTAACATGTTAATTATACAAATAGATTGTTGAAAGTGACTCATATAGGGTGCAAAATGACTCGAATATGGTGAAAAGTGACTTACATGGTTAATTAGAACCAAAATGTGTACCAAAATTGACTTGTACGAATGTGGCACTAAGATGTGGTAAAAGGATTTCTAATTGGATATATGATGTTAACATGTTAATTGTACCAATATATGATGGCAAGTGACTCTTATAAGCTGCAAAGTGACTCTAAAATGGTGATAAGTCACTTACATGATTGATTAGAGCCAAAATGTGGCCCAAAATTGACTTGTAGGAAAAGGGGTACCAAAAGGTGGTTAAAGGATGTTTAATTGCATTTACATGATGTTAACATGTTAATTGTATCAATATATTGGGAAAGTGACTCTTATAGGGTGCAAAGTGACTCTAATATGGTGAAAAGTGACTTACATGGTTGATTAGAGCCAAAATGTGGAATAAAATTAACTTGTATGAAAGTGGCATTAATAGGTGGTAAAAGGATGTCAAATTGGAAGTATATGATGTTAACATGTTAATTATACAAATAGATTGTTGAAAGTGACTCATATAGGGTGCAAAATGACTCGAATATGGTGAAAAGTGACTTACATGGTTAATTAGAACCAAAATGTGTACCAAAATTGACTTGTACGAATGTGGCACTAAGAGGTGGTAAAAGGATTTCTAATTGGATGTATATGATGTTAACATGTTAATTGTACCAATATATGATGGCAAGTGACTCTTATAAGGTGCAAAGTGACTCTAAAATGGTGATAAGTCACTTACATGATTGATTAGAGCCTAAATGTGGCCCAAAATTGACTTGTAGGAAAGGGGGTACCAAAAGGTGGTTAAAGGATGTTTAATTGCATGTACATGATGTTAACATGTTAATTGTATCAATATATGGGGAAAGTGACTCTTATAGGGTGCAAAGTGACTCTAAATATGGTGAAAAGTGACTTACATGGTTGATTAGAGCCAAAATGTGGAATAAAATTAACTTGTATGAAAGTGGCATTAATAGGTGGTAAAAGGATGTCAACTTGGAAGTATATGATGTTAACATGTTAATTATACAAATAGATTGTTGAAAGCGACTCATATAGGGTGCAAAATGACTCGAATATGGTGAAAAGTGACTTACATGGTTAATTAGAACAAAAATGTGTACCAAAATTGACTTGTATGAATGTGGCACTAAGAGGTGGTAAAAGGATTTCTAATTGGATGTATATGATGTTAACATGTTAATTGTACCAATATACGATGGCAAGTGACTCTTATAAGGCTGCAAAGTGACTCTAATATGGTGATAAGTCACTTACATGATTGATTAGAGCCTAAAATATGGCCCAAAATTGACTTGTAGGAAAGGGGGTACCAAAAGGTGGTTAAAGGATGTTTAATTGCATGTACATGACGTTAACATTTTAAATGTATCAATATATGGGGAAAGTGACTCTTATAGGGTGCGAAGTGACTCTAATATGGTGAAAAGTGACTTACATGGTTGATTAGAGCCAAAATGTGGAATAAAATTAACTTGTATGAAAGTGGCATTAATAGGTGGTAAAAGGATGTCAAATTGGAAGTATATGATGTTAACATGTTAATTATATAAATAGATTGTTGAAAGTGACTCATATAGGGTGCAAAATGACTCGAATATGGTGAAAAGTGACTTACATGGTTAATTAGAACCAAAATGTGTACCAAAATTGACTTGTACGAATGTGGCACTAAGAGGTGGTAAAAGGATTTCTAATTGGATGTATATGATGTTAACATGTTAATTGTACCAATATATGATGGCAAGTGACTCTTATAAGGTGCAAAGTGACTCTAAAATGGTGATAAGTCACTTACATGATTGATTAGAGCCTAAATGTGGCCCAAAATTGACTTGTAGGAAAGGGGCTACCAAACAGGTGGTTAAAGGATGTTTAATTGCATGTACATGACGTTAACATGTTAATTGTATCAATATATGGGGAAAGTGACTCTTATAGGGTGCGAAGTGACTCTAATATGGTGAAAAGTGACTTACATGGTTGATTAGAGCCAAAATGTGGAATAAAATTAACTTGTATGAAAGTGGCATTAATAGGTGGTAAAAGGATGTCAAATTGGAAGTATATGATGTTAACATGTTAATTATACAAATAGATTGTTGAAAGTGACTCATATAGGGTGCAAAATGACTCGAATATGGTGAAAAGTGACTTACATGGTTAATTAGAACCAAAATGTGTACCAAAATTGACTTGTACGAATGTGGCACTAAGAGGTGGTAAAAGGATTTCTAATTGGATTATATGATGTTAACATGTTAATTGTACCAATATATGATGGCAAGTGACTCTTATAAGGTGCAAAGTGACTCTAAAATGGTGATAAGTCACTTACATGATTGATTAGAGCCAAAATATGGCCCAAAATTGACTTGTAGGAAAGGGGGTACCAAAAGGTGGTTAAAGGATGTTTAATTGCATGTACATGATGTTAACATGTTAATTGTATCAATATATGGGGAAAGTGACTCTTATAGGGTGCAAAGTGACTCTAATATGGTGAAAAGTGACTTACATGGTTGATTAGAGCCAAAATGTGGAATAAAATTAACTTGTATGAAAGTGGCATTAATAGGTGGTAAAAGGATGTCAACTTGGAAGTATATGATGTTAACATGTTAATTATACAAATAGATTGTTGAAAGCGACTCATATAGGGTGCAAAATGACTCGAATATGGTGAAAAGTGACTTACATGGTTAATTAGAACCAAAATGTGTACCAAAATTGACTTGTATGAATGTGGCACTAAGAGGTGGTAAAAGGATTTCTAATTGGATGTATATGATGTTAACATGTTAATTGTACCAATATACGATGGCAAGTGACTCTTATAAGGTGCAAAGTGACTCTAATATGGTGATAAGTCACTTACATGATTGATTAGAGCCAAAATATGGCCCAAAATTGACTTGTAGGAAAGGGGGTACCAAAAGGTGGTTAAAGGATGTTTAATTGCATGTACATGACTGTTAACATGTTAATTGTATCAATATATGGGGAAAGTGACTCTTATAGGGTGCGAAGTGACTCTAATATGGTGAAAAGTGACTTACATGGTTGATTAGAGCCAAAATGTGGAATAAAATTAACTTGTATGAAAGTGGCATTAATAGGTGGTAAAAGGATGTCAACTTGGAAGTATATGATGTTAACATGTTAATTATACAAATAGATTGTTGAAAGCGACTCATATAGGGTGCAAAATGACTCGAATATGGTGAAAAGTGACTTACATGGTTAATTAGAACCAAAATGTGTACCAAAATTGACTTGTATGAATGTGGCACTAAGAGGTGGTAAAAGGATTTCTAATTGGATGTATATGATGTTAACATGTTAATTGTACCAATATACTGATGGCAAGTGACTCTTATAAGGTGCAAAGTGACTCTAATATGGTGATAAGTCACTTACATGATTGATTAGAGCCTAAATATGGCCCAAAATTGACTTGTAGGAAAGGGGGTACCAAAAGGTGGTTAAAGGATGTTTAATTGCATGTACATGATGTTAACATGTTAATGTATCAATATATGGGGAAAGTGACTCTTATAGGGTGCGAAGTGACTCTAATATGGTGAAAAGTGACTTACATGGTTGATTAGAGCCAAAATGTGGAATAAAATTAACTTGTATGAAAGTGGCATTAATAGGTGGTAAAAGGATGTCAAATTGGAAGTATATGATGTTAACATGTTAATTATATAAATAGATTGTTGAAAGTGACTCATATAGGGTGCAAAATGACTCGAATATGGTGAAAAGTGACTTACATGGTTAATTAGAACCAAAATGTGTACCAAAATTGACTTGTACGAATGTGGCACTAAGAGGTGGTAAAAGGATTTCTAATTGGATGTATATGATGTTAACATGTTAATTGTACCAATATATGATGGCAAGTGACTCTTATAAGGTGCAAAGTGACTCTAAAATGGTGATAAGTCACTTACATGATTGATTAGAGCCTAAATGTGGCCCAAAATTGACTTGTAGGAAAGGGGCTACCAAACAGTGGTTAAAGGATATTTAATTGCATGTACTTGACGTTAACATGTTAATTGTATCAATATATGGGGAAAGTGACTCTTATAGGGTGCGAAGTGACTCTAATATGGTGAAAAGTGACTTACATGGTTGATTAGAGCCAAAATGTGGAATAAAATTAACTTGTATGAAAGTGGCATTAATAGGTGGTAAAAGGATGTCAAATTGGAAGTATATGATGTTAACATGTTAATTATACAAATAGATTGTTGAAAGTGACTCATATAGGGTGCAAAATGACTCGAATATGGTGAAAAGTGACTTACATGGTTAATTAGAACCAAAATGTGTACCAAAATTGACTTGTACGAATGTGGCACTAAGAGGTGGTAAAAGGATTTCTAATTGGATATATGATGTTAACATGTTAATTGTACCAATATATGATGGCAAGTGACTCTTATAAGGTGCAAAGTGACTCTAAAATGGTGATAAGTCACTTACATGATTGATTAGAGCCAAAATGTGGCCCAAAATTGACTTGTAGGAAAGGGGGTACCAAAAGGTGGTTAAAGGATGTTTAATTGCATGTACATGATGTTAACATGTTAATTGTATCAATATATGGGGAAAGTGACTCTTATAGGGTGCAAAGTGACTCTAATATGGTGAAAAGTGACTTACATGGTTGATTAGAGCCAAAATGTGGAATAAAATTAACTTGTATGAAAGTGGCATTAATAGGTGGTAAAAGGATGTCAAATTGGAAGTATATGATGTTAACATGTTAATTATACAAATAGATTGTTGAAAGTGACTCATATAGGGTGCAAAATGACTCGAATATGGTGAAAAGTGACTTACATGGTTAATTAGAACCAAAATGTGTACCAAAATTGACTTGTACGAATGTGGCACTAAGAGGTGGTAAAAGGATTTCTAATTGGATGTATATGATGTTAACATGTTAATTGTACCAATATATGATGGCAAGTGACTCTTATAAGGTGCAAAGTGACTCTAAAATGGTGATAAGTCACTTACATGATTGATTAGAGCCTAAATGTGGCCCAAAATTGACTTGTAGGAAAGGGGGTACCAAAAGGTGGTTAAAGGATGTTTAATTGCATGTACATGATGTTAACATGTTAATTGTATCAATATATGGGGAAAGTGACTCTTATAGGGTGCAAAGTGACTCTAATATGGTGAAAAGTGACTTACATGGTTGATTAGAGCCAAAATGTGGAATAAAATTAACTTGTATGAAAGTGGCATTAATAGGTGGTAAAAGGATGTCAACTTGGAAGTATATGATGTTAACATGTTAATTATACAAATAGATTGTTGAAAGCGACTCATATAGGGTGCAAAATGACTCGAATATGGTGAAAAAGTGACTTACATGGTTAATTAGAACCAAAATGTGTACCAAAATTGACTTGTATGAATGTGGCACTAAGAGGTGGTAAAAGGATTTCTAATTGGATGTATATGATGTTAACATGTTAATTGTACCAATATACGATGGCAAGTGACTCTTATAAGGTGCAAAGTGACTCTAATATGGTGATAAGTCACTTACATGATTGATTAGAGCCAAAATATGGCCCAAAATTGACTTGTAGGAAAGGGGGTACCAAAAGGTGGTTAAAGGATGTTTAATTGCATGTACATGACGTTAACATGTTAATTGTATCAATATATGGGGAAAGTGACTCTTATAGGGTGCGAAGTGACTCTAATATGGTGAAAAGTGACTTACATGGTTGATTAGAGCCAAAATGTGGAATAAAATTAACTTGTATGAAAGTGGCATTAATAGGTGGTAAAAGGATGTCAAATTGGAAGTATATGATGTTAACATGTTAATTATATAAATAGATTGTTGAAAGTGACTCATATAGGGTGCAAAATGACTCGAATATGGTGAAAAGTGACTTACATGGTTAATTAGAACCAAAATGTGTACCAAAATTGACTTGTACGAATGTGGCACTAAGAGGTGGTAAAAGGATTTCTAATTGGATGTATATGATGTTAACATGTTAATTGTACCAATATACGATGGCAAGTGACTCTTATAAGGTGCAAAGTGACTCTAATATGGTGATAAGTCACTTACATGATTGATTAGAGCCTAAATTTGGCCCAAAATTGACTTGTAGGAAAGGGCTACCAAAAGGAGGTTAAAGGATGTTTAATTGCATGTACATGATGTTAACATGTTAATTGTATCAATATGTGGGGAAAGTGACTCTTATAGGGTGCAAAGTGACTCTAATATGGTGAAAAGTGACTTACATGGTTGATTAGAGCCAAAATGTGGAATAAAATTAACTTGCATTAATAGGTGGTAAAAGGATGTCAAACTGGATGTATATGATGTTAACATGTTAATTGTTGTATATATGGTGGAAAGGGACTCTTACAAGGTGCAAAGTGACTCTAATATGGTGAAAAGTGACTTACATGGTTTATTAGAACCAAAATGTGGAACAAAATTGACCTGTATGAAAGTGGAATTAAGAGGTGGTAAAAGGATGTCAATTCGGATGTATATGATGTTAACATGTTAATTGTATAAATATATGGTGGAAAGTGACTCATATAGGGTGCAAAATGACTCTAATATGGTGAAAAGTGACTTGCGCGGTTAATTTCAACCAAAATGTGGACCAAAATTGACTTGTATGAATGTGGCACTAAGAGGTGGTAAAAGGATTTCTAATTGGATGTATATGATGTTAACATTTTAATTGTACCAATATATGATGGCAAGTGACTGTTATAAGTTGCAAAGTGACTCTAATATGGTGATAAGTCACTTACATGATTGATTAGAGCCAAAATGTGGCCCAAAATTGACTTGTAGGAAAGGGGTACCAAAAGGTGGTTAAAGGATGTTAAATTACATGTACATGATGTTAACATGTTAATTGTATAAATATATAGGGAAAGTGACACTTATAGGGTGCAAAGTGACTCTGATACGGTGAAAAGTGACTTACATGGTTGATTAGAGCCAAAATGTGGAATAAAATTAACTTGTATGAAAATGGCATTAATAGGTGGTAAAAGGTTGTCAACCTGAATGTATATGATGTTAACATGTTAATTGTTGTATATATGGTGGAAAGTGACTCTTACAAGGTGCAAAGTGACTCTAATATGGTGAAAAGTGACTTGCATGGTTTATTAGAACCAAAATATGGAACAAAATTGACCTGTATGAAAGTGGAATTAAGAGGTGGTAAAAGGATGTCAATTCGGATGTATATGATGTTAACATGTTAATTGTATAAATATATGGTGGAAAGTGACTCATATAGGGTATAAAATGACTCTAATATGGTGAAAAGTGACTTACACGGTTAATTTGAACCAAAATGTGGACCAAAATTGACTTGTATGAATGTGGCACTAAGAGGTGGTGGTAAAAGGATTTCTAATTGGATGTATATGATGTTAACATTTTAATTGTACCAATATATGATGGCAAGTGACTCTTATAAGTTGCAAAGTGACTCTATTATGGTGATAAGTCACTTACATGATTGATTAGAGCCAAAATGTGGCCCAAAATTGACTTGTAAGAAAGGGGTACCAAAAGGTGGTTAAAGGATGTTAAATTGCATGTACATGATGTTAACATGTTAATTGTATAAATATATGGGGAAAGTGACACTTATAGGGTGCAAAGTGACTCTAATACGGTGACAAGTGACTTACATGGTTGATTAGAGCCAAAATGTGGAATAAAATTAACTTGTATGAAAGTGGCATTAATAGGTGGTAAAAGGTTGTCAACCTCAATGTATATGATGTTAACATGTTAATTGTTGTATATATGGTGGAAAGTGACTCTTATAAGGTGCAAAGTGACTCTAATATGGTGAAAAGTGACTTACATGGTTGATTAGAACCAAAATGTGTAACATAATTGACCTGTATGAAAGTGGAATTAAGACGTGGTAAAAGGATGCTAATTCGGATATATATGATGTTAACATGTTAATTGTATAAATATATGGTGGAAAGTGACTCATATAGGGTGCAAAATGACTCTAATATGGTGAAAATTGACTTACATGGTTAATTTGAATGAAAATTGACTTGTATGAATGTGGCACTAAGAGGTGGTAAAAGGATTTCTAATTGAATGTATATGATGTTAACATTAATTGTACCAATATACGATGGCAAGTGACTCTTATAAGGTGCAAAGTGACTCTAATATGGTGATAAGTCACTTACATGATTGATTAGAGCCAAAATGTGGCCCAAAATTGACTTGAAGGAAAGGGGTACCAAAAGGTGGTTAAAGGATGTTTAATTGCATGTAAATGATGTTAACATGTTAATTGTATCAATATATGGGGAAAGTGACTCTTATAGGGTGCAAAGTGACTCTAATATGGTGAAAAGTGACTTACATGGTTAATTAGAGCCAAAATGTGGAATAAAATTTACTTGTATGAAAGTGACATTAATAGGTGGTAAAAGGATGTCAAATTGGAAGTATATGATGTTAACATTTTAATTATACAAATAGATTGTTGAAAGTGACTCATATAAGGTGCAAAATGACTCGAATATGGTGAAAAGTGACTTACATGGTTAATTAGAACCAAAATGTGTACCAAAATGGACTTGTACGAATGTGGCACTAAGAGGTGGTAAAAGTATTTCTAATTGGATGTATATGATGTTAACATGTTAATTGTACCAATATATGATGGCAAGTGACTCTTATAAGGTGCAAAGTGACTCTAAAATGGTGATAAGTCACTTACATGATTGATTAGAGCCTAAATGTGGCCCAAAATTGACTTGTAGGAATGGGGGTACCAAAAGTGGTTAAAGGATGTTTAATTGCATGTACATGATGTTAACATGTTAATTGTATCAATATATGGGGAAAGTGACTCTTATAGGGTGCAAAGTGACTCTAATATGGTGAAAAGTGACTTACATGGTTGATTAGAGCCAAAATGTGGAATAAAATTAACTTGTATGAAAGTGGCATTAATAGGTGGTAAAAGGATGTCAACTTGGAAGTATATGATGTTAACATGTTAATTATACAAATAGATTGTTGAAAGCGACTCATATAGGGTGCAAAATGACTCGAATATGGTGAAAAGTGACTTACATGGTTAATTAGAACCAAAATGTGTACCAAAATTGACTTGTATGAATGTGGCACTAAGAGGTGGTAAAAGGATTTCTAATTGGATGTATATGATGTTAACATGTTAATTGTACCAATATACGATGGCAAGTGACTCTTATAAGGTGCAAAGTGACTCTAATATGGTGATAAGTCACTTACATGATTGATTAGAGCCAAAATATGGCCCAAAATTGACTTGTAGGAAAGGGGGTACCAAAAGGTGGTTAAAGGATGTTTAATTGCATGTACATGAGGTTAACATGTTAAATGTATCAATATATGGGGAAAGTGACTCTTATAGGGTGCGAAGTGACTCTAATATGGTGAAAAGTGACTTACATGGTTGATTAGAGCTAAAATGTGGAATACAATTAACTTGTATGAAAGTGGCATTAATAGGTGGTAAAAGGATGTCAAATTGGAAGTATATGATGTTAACATGTTAATTATATAAATAGATTGTTGAAAGTGACTCATATAGGGTGCAAAATGACTCGAATATGGTGAAAAGTGACTTACATGGTTAATTAGAACCAAAATGTGTACCAAAATTGACTTGTACGAATGTGGCACTAAGAGGTGGTAAAAGGATTTCTAATTGGATGTATATGATGTTAACATGTTAATTGTACCAATATATGATGGCAAGTGACTCTTATAAGGAGCAAAGTGACTCTAAAATGGTGATAAGTCACTTACATGATTGATTAGAGCCTAAATTTGGCCCAAAATTGACTTGTAGGAAAGGGGGTACCAAAAGGTGGTTAAAGGATGTTTAATTGCATGTACATGATGTTAACATGTTAATTGTATCAATATATGGGGAAAGTGACTCTTATAGGGTGCAAAGTGACTCTAATATGGTGAAAAGTGACTTACATGGTTGATTAGAGCCAAAATGTGGAATAAAATTAACTTGTATGAAAGTGGCATTAATAGGTGGTAAAAGGATGTCAACTTGGAAGTATATGATGTTAACATGTTAATTATACAAATAGATTGTTGAAAGCGACTCATATAGGGTGCAAAATGACTCGAATATGGTGAAAAATGACATACATGGTTAATTAGAACCAAAATGTGTACCAAAATTGACTTGTATGAATGTGGCACTAAGAGGTGGTAAAAGGATTTCTAATTGGATGTATATGATGTTAACATGTTAATTGTACCAATATACGATGGCAAGTGACTCTTATAAGGTGCAAAGTGACTCTTATATGGTGATAAGTCACTTACATGATTGATTAGAGCCAAAATATGGCCCAAAATTGACTTGTAGGAAAGGGGCTACCAAACAGTGGTTAAAGGATATTTAATTGCATGTACTTGACGTTAACATGTTAATTGTATCAATATATGGGGAAAGTGACTCTTATAGGGTGCGAAGTGACTCTAATATGGTGAAAAGTGACTTACATGGTTGATTAGAGCCAAAATGTGGAATAAAATTAACTTGTATGAAAGTGGCATTAATAGGTGGTAAAAGGATGTCAAATTGGAAGTATATGATGTTAACATGTTAATTATACAAATAGATTGTTGAAAGTGACTCATATAGGGTGCAAAATGACTCGAATATGGTGAAAAGTGACTTACATGGTTAATTAGAACCAAAATGTGTACCAAAATTGACTTGTACGAATGGGGCACTAAGAGGTGGTAAAAGGATTTCTAATTGGATATATGATGTTAACATGTTAATTGTACCAATATATGATGGCAAGTGACTCTTATAAGGTGCAAAGTGACTCTAAAATGGTGATAAGTCACTTACATGATTGATTAGAGCCAAAATGTGGCCCAAAATTGACTTGTAGGAAAGGGGGTACCAAAAGGTGGTTAAAGGATGTTTAATTGCATGTACATGACGTTAACATGTTAAATTGTATCAATATATGGGGAAAGTGACTCTTATAGGGTGCGAAGTGACTCTAATATGGTGAAAAGTGACTTACATGGTTGATTAGAGCCAAAATGTGGAATAAAATTAACTTGTATGAAAGTGGCATTAATAGGTGGTAAAAGGATGTCAAATTGGAAGTATATGATGTTAACATGTTAATTATATAAATAGATTGTTGAAAGTGACTCATATAGGGTGCAAAATGACTCGAATATGGTGAAAAGTGACTTACATGGTTAATTAGAACCAAAATGTGTACCAAAATTGACTTGTACGAATGTGGCACTAAGAGGTGGTAAAAGGATTTCTAATTGGATGTATATGATGTTAACATGTTAATTGTACCAATATATGATGGCAAGTGACTCTTATAAGGAGCAAAGTGACTCTAAAATGGTGATAAGTCACTTACATGATTGATTAGAGCCTAAATTTGGCCCAAAATTGACTTGTAGGAAAGGGGGTACCAAAAGGTGGTTAAAGGATGTTTAATTGCATGTACATGAGGTTAACATGTTAAATGTATCAATATATGGGGAAAGTGACTCTTATAGGGTGCGAAGTGACTCTAATATGGTGAAAAGTGACTTACATGGTTGATTAGAGCTAAAATGTGGAATACAATTAACTTGTATGAAAGTGGCATTAATAGGTGGTAAAAGGATGTCAAATTGGAAGTATATGATGTTAACATGTTAATTATATAAATAGATTGTTGAAAGTGACTCATATAGGGTGCAAAATGACTCGAATATGGTGAAAAGTGACTTACATGGTTAATTAGAACCAAAATGTGTACCAAAATTGACTTGTACGAATGTGGCACTAAGAGGTGGTAAAAGGATTTCTAATTGGATGTATATGATGTTAACATGTTAATTGTACCAATATATGATGGCAAGTGACTCTTATAAGGTGCAAAGTGACTCTAAAATGGTGATAAGTCACTTACATGATTGATTAGAGCCTAAATGTGGCCCAAAATTGACTTGTAGGAAAGGGGGTACCAAAAGGTGGTTAAAGGATGTTTAATTGCATGTACATGATGTTAACATGTTAATTGTATCAATATATGGGGAAAGTGACTCTTATAGGGTGCAAAGTGACTCTAATATGGTGAAAAGTGACTTACATGGTTGATTAGAGCCAAAATGTGGAATAAAATTAACTTGTATGAAAGTGGCATTAATAGGTGGTAAAAGGATGTCAACTTGGAAGTATATGATGTTAACATGTTAATTATACAAATAGATTGTTGAAAGCGACTCATATAGGGTGCAAAATGACTTGAATATGGTGAAAAATGACATACATGGTTAATTAGAACCAAAATGTGTACCAAAATTGACTTGTATGAATGTGGCACTAAGAGGTGGTAAAAGGATTTCTAATTGGATGTATATGATGTTAACATGTTAATTGTACCAATATACGATGGCAAGTGACTCTTATAAGGTGCAAAGTGACTCTTATATGGTGATAAGTCACTTACATGATTGATTAGAGCCAAAACATGGCCCAAAATTGACTTGTAGGAAAGGGGGTACCAAACGGTGGTTAAAGGATATTTAATTGCATGTACTTGACGTTAACATGTTAATTGTATCAATATATGGGGAAAGTGACTCTTATAGGGTGCGAAGTGACTCTAATATGGTGAAAAGTGACTTACATGGGTTGATTAGAGCCAAAATGTGGAATAAAATTAACTTGTATGAAAGTGGCATTAATAGGTGGTAAAAGGATGTCAAATTGGAAGTATATGATGTTAACATGTTAATTATACAAATAGATTGTTGAGAGTGACTCATATAGGGTGCAAAATGACTCGAATATGGTGAAAAGTGACTTACATGGTTAATTAGAACCAAAATGTGTACCAAAATTGACTTGTACGAATGGGGCACTAAGAGGTGGTAAAAGGATTTCTAATTGGATATATGATGTTAACATGTTAATTGTACCAATATATGATGGCAAGTGACTCTTATAAGGTGCAAAGTGACTCTAAAATGGTGATAAGTCACTTACATGATTGATTAGAGCCAAAATGTGGCCCAAAATTGACTTGTAGGAAAGGGGGTACCAAAAGGTGGTTAAAGGATGTTTAATTGCATGTACATGACATTAACATGTTAAATGTATCAATATATGGGGAAAGTGACTCTTATAGGGTGCGAAGTGACTCTAATATGGTGAAAAGTGACTTGCATGGTTGATTAGAGCCAAAATGTGGAATAAAATTAACTTGTATGAAAGTGGCATTAATAGGTGGTAAAAGGATGTCAAATTGGAAGTATATGATGTTAACATGTTAATTATATAAATAGATTGTTGAAAGTGACTCATATAGGGTGCAAAATGACTCGAATATGGTGAAAAGTGACTTACATGGTTAATTAGAACCAAAATGTGTACCAAAATTGACTTGTACGAATGTGGCACTAAGAGGTGGTAAAAGGATTTCTAATTGGGTGTATATGATGTTAACATGTTAATTGTACCAATATATGATGGCAAGTGACTCTTATAAGGAGCAAAGTGACTCTAAAATGGTGATAAGTCACTTACATGATTGATTAGAGCCTAAATGTGGCCCAAAATTGACTTGTAGGAAAGGGGGTACCAAAAGGTGGTTAAAGGATGTTTAATTGCATGTACATGACGTTAACATGTTAAATGTATCAATATATGGGGAAAGTGACTCTTATAGGGTGCGAAGTGACTCTAATATGGTGAAAAGTGACTTGCATGGTTGATTAGAGCCAAAATGTGGAATAAAATTAACTTGTATGAAAGTGGCATTAATAGGTGGTAAAAGGATGTCAAATTGGAAGTATATGATGTTAACATGTTAATTATATAAATAGATTGTTGAAAGTGACTCATATAGGGTGCAAAATAACTCGAATATGGTGAAAAGTGACTTACATGGTTAATTAGAACCAAAATGTGTACCAAAATTGACTTGTACGAATGTGGCACTAAGAGGTGGTAAAAGGATTTCTAATTGGATGTATATGATGTTAACGTGTTAATTGTACCAATGTATGATGGCAAGTGACTCTTATAAGTTGCAAAGTGACTCTAATATGGTGATAAGTCACTTACATGATTGATTAGAGCCAAAATGTGGCCCAAAATTGACTTGTAGGAAAGGGGTACCAAAAGGTGGTTAAAGGATGTTTAATTGCATGTACATGATGTTAACATGTTAATTGTATCAATATGTGGGGAAAGTGACTCTTATAGGGTGCAAAGTGACTCTAATATGGTAAAAAGTGACTTACATGGTTGATTAGAGCCAAAATGTGGAATAAAATTAACTTGTATGAAACTGGCATTAATAGGTGGTAAAAGGATGTCAAACTGGATGTATATGATATTAACATGTTAATTGTTGTATATATGGTGGAAAGTGACTGTTACAAGGTGCAAAGTGACTCTAATATGGTGAAAAGTGACTTACATGGTTTATTAGAACCAAAATATGGAACAAAATTGACCTATATGAAAGTGGAATTAAGAGGTGGTAAAAGGATGTCAATTCGGATGTATATGATGTTAACATGTTAATTGTATAAATATATGGTGGAAAGTGACTCATATAGGGTGCAAAATGACTCTAATATGGTGAAAAGTGACTTACACGGTTAATTTGAACCAAAATGTGGACCAAAATTGACTTGTATGAATGTGGCACTAAGAGGTGGTGGTAAAAGGATTTCTAATTGGATGTATATGATGTTAACATTTTAATTGTACCAATATATGATGGCAAGTGACTCTTATAAGTTGCAAAGTGACTCTAATATGGTGATAAGTCACTTGATTGATTAGAGCCAAAATGTGGCCCAAAATTGACTTGTAGGAAAGGGGTACCAAAAGGTGGTTAAAGGATGTTAAATTGCATGTACATGATGTTAACATGTTAATTGTATAAATATATGGGGAAAGTGACACTTATAGGGTGCAAAGTGACTCTAATACGGTGAAAAGTGACTTACATGGTTGATTAGAGCCAAAATGTGGAATAAAATTAACTTGTATGAAAGTGGCATTAATAGGTGGTAAAAGGTTGTCAACCTGAATGTATATGATGTTAACATGTTAATTGTTGTATATATGGTGAAAAGTGACTTACATGGTTGATTAGAACCAAAATGTGGAACATAATTGACCTGTATGAAAGTGGAATTAAGACATGGTAAAAGGATGCTAATTCGGATATATATGATGTTAACATGTTAATTGTATAAATATATGGTGGAAAGTGACTCATATAGGGTGTAAAATGACTCTAATATGGTGAAAATTGACTTACATGGTTAATTTGAATAAAAATTGACTTGTATGAATGTGGCACTAAGAGGTGGTAAAAGGATTTCTAATTGGATGTATATGATGTTAACATTAATTGTACCAATATACGATGGCAAGTGACTCTTATAAGGTGCAAAGTGACTCTAATATGGTGATAAGTCACTTACATGATTGATTAGAGCCAAAATGTGGCCCAAAATTGACTTGAAGGAAAGGGGTACCAAAAGGTGGTTAAAGGATGTTTAATTGCATGTAAATGATGTTAACATGTTAATTGTATCAATATATGGGGAAAGTGACTCTTATAGGGTGCAAAGTGACTCTAATATGGTGAAAAGTGACTTACATGGTTGATTAGAGCCAAAATGTGGAATAAAATTAACTTGTATGAAAGTGACATTAATAGGTGGTAAAAGGATGTCAAATTGGAAGTATATGATGTTAACATTTTAATTATACAAATAGATTGTTGAAAGTGACTTATATAGGGTGCAAAATGACTCGAATATGGTGAAAAGTGACTTACATGGTTAATTAGAACCAAAATGTGTACCAAAATTGACTTGTACGAATGTGGCACTAAGAGGTGGTAAAAGGATTTCTAATTGGATGTATATGATGTTAACATGTTAATTGTACCAATATATGAAGGCAAGTGACTCTTATAAGGTGCAAAGTGACTCTAAAATGGTGATAAGTCACTTACATGATTGATTAGAGCCTAAATGTGGCCCAAAATTGACTTGTAGGAAAGGGGGTACCAAAAGGTGGTTAAAGGATGTTTAATTGCATGTACATGATGTTAACATGTTAATTGTATCAATATATGGGGAAAGTGACTCTTATAGGGTGCAAAGTGACTCTAAATATTGTGAAAAGTGTCTTACATGGTTGATTAGAGCCAAAATGTGGAATAAAATTAACTTGTATGAAAGTGGCATTAATAGGTGGTAAAAGGATGTCAACTTGGAAGTATATGATGTTAACATGTTAATTATACAAATACATTGTTGAAAGCGACTCATATAGGGTGTAAAATGACTCGAATATGGTGAAAAGTGACTTACATGGTTAATTAGAACAAAAATGTGTACCAAAATTGACTTGTATGAATGTGGCACTAAGAGGTGGTAAAAGGATTTCTAATTGGATGTATATGATTTTAACATGTTAATTGTACCAATATACGATGGCAAGTGACTCTTATAAGGTGCAAAGTGACTCTAATATGGTGATAAGTCACTTACATGATTGATTAGAGCCAAAATATGGCCCAAAATTGACTTGTAGGAAAGGGGGTACCAAAAGGTGATTAAAGGATGTTTAATTGCATGTACATGAGGTTAACATGGTAAATGTATCAATATATGGGGAAAGTGACTCTTATAGGGTGCGAAGTGACTCTAATATGGTGAAAAGTGACTTACATGGTTTATTAGAGCCAAAATGTGGAATAAAATTAACTTGTATGAAAGTGGCATTAATAGGTGGTAAAAGGATGTCAAATTGGAAGTATATGATGTTAACATGTTAATTATATAAATAGATTGTTGAAAGTGACTCATATAGGGTGCAAAATGACTCGAATATGGTGAAAAGTGACTTACATGGTTAATTAGAACCAAAATGTGTACCAAAATTGACTTGTACGAATGTGGAACTAAGAGGTGGTAAAAGGATTTCTAATTGGATGCATATGATGTTAACATGTTAATTGTACCAATATATGATGGCAAGTGACTCTTATAAGGTGCAAAGTGACTCTAAAATGGTGATAAGTCACTTACATGATTGATTAGAGCCTAAATGTGGCCCAAAATTGACTTGTAGGAAAGGGGCTACCAAACAGTGGTTAAAGGATATTTAATTGCATGTACTTGACGTTAACATGTTATTGTATCAATATATGGGGAAAGTGACTCTTATAGGGTGCGAAGTGACTCTAATATGGTGAAAAGTGACTTACATGGTTGATTAGAGCCAAAATGTGGAATAAAATTAACTTGTATGAAAGTGGCATTAATAGGTGGTAAAAGGATGTCAAATTGGAAGTATATGATGTTAACATGTTAATTATACAAATAGATTGTTGAAAGTGACTCATATAGGGTGCAAAATTACTCGAATATGGTGAAAAGTGACTTACATGGTTAATTAGAACCAAAATGTGTACCAAAATTGACTTGTACGAATGTGGCACTAAGATGTGGTAAAAGGATTTCTAATTGGATATATGATGTTAACATGTTAATTGTACCAATATATGATGGCAAGTGACTCTTATAAGGTGCAAAGTGACTCTAAAATGGTGATAAGTCACTTACATGATTGATTAGAGCCAAAATGTGGCCCAAAATTGACTTGTAGGAAAAGGGGTACCAAAAGGTGGTTAAAGGATGTTTAATTGCATTTACATGATGTTAACATGTTAATTGTATCAATATATGGGGAAAGTGACTCTTATAGGGTGCAAAGTGACTCTAATATGGTGAAAAGTGACTTACATTGTTGATTAGAGCCAAAATGTGGAATAAAATTAACTTGTATGAAAGTGACATTAATAGGTGGTAAAAGGATGTCAAATTGGAAGTATATGATGTTAACATTTTAATTATACAAATAGATTGTTGAAAGTGACTCATATAGGATGCAAAATGACTCGAATATGGTGAAAAGTGACTTACATGGTTAATTAGAACAAAAATGTGTACCAAAATGACTTGTACGAATGTGGCACTAAGAGGTGGTAAAAGGATTTCTAATTGGGTGTATATGATGTTAACATGTTAATTGTACCAATATATGATGGCAAGTGACTCTTATAAGGTGCAAAGTGACTCTAAAATGGTGATAAGTCACTTACATGATTGATTAGAGCCTAAATGTGGCCCAAAATTGACTTGTAGGAAAGGGGGTACCAAAAGGTGGTTAAAGGATGTTTAATTGCATGTACATGATGTTAACATGTTAATTGTATCAATATATGGGGAAAGTGACTCTTATAGGGTGCAAAGTGACTCTAAATATGGTGAAAAGTGACTTACATGGTTGATTAGAGCCAAAATGTGGAATAAAATTAACTTTTATGAAAGTGGCATTAATAGGTGGTAAAAGGATGTCAAATTGGAAGTATATGATGTTAACATGTTAATTATATAAATAGATTGTTGAAAGTGACTCATATAGGGTGCAAAATGACTCGAATATGGTGAAAAGTGACTTACATGGTTAATTAGAACCAAAATGTGTACCAAAATTGACTTGTACGAATGTGGCACTAAGAGGTGGTAAAAGGATTTCTAATTGGATGTATATGATGTTAACGTGTTAATTGTACCAATGTATGATGGCAAGTGACTCTACAAATGCATCACCAAGATGCTTACGTACAGACTAAAGCTAATTTTACCTTCCATTATATCGCAATGTCAGTCTGCTTTTGTTCCCAAAAGATTCATAGGTGACAACATAATGCTTGCACAGGCATTATGTAAAAATTATCACCTTAATTCAGGCCAGGCAAGATGCACCATTAAAGTGGATATAAAAAAGGCCTTTGATACGATTAATTGGCAGTTTCTGTTGACAGCTATATCTCGAATGGGTTTTCCGGAGGTCTTCATTAGTTGGGTGTCAGCTTGTCTATCAACTTGTATGTTATCGGAATTAATGGCTCTTTAGAGGGCTACTTTGCTGCAAAATCGGGCCTTCGACAGGGGGATCCGCTGTCACCTTATCTTTTTGTAATTGCTATGGAAGTTATGACGGCTTGCATAAAAAAATCAGTATCTTTCTCTAATTTCAGCTACCATTGGTTAACTAAGGAAGCAGTCATTTCCCATCTTATATTCGCTGATGATGTTCTCTTATTCTGCAAGGGTAATGTAGACTCTGCTACCAGTCTTATGAATGGGCTTGATCTTTTTTCCAATGCATCTGGACTTTGTCCTAATAAAGACAAGAGCCAAGTCTTCTTTGGTAATGTTCCATCTGAAATCCAAAACTCTATCTTGGAAGTCACAGGTTTTCAGCGGGGTGAGTTGCCTATAAAATACTTGGGGCTACCTCTTATTTCTACCAAGTTGAAAAAGTCTGATTGCATTCCTCTAATCCAAAAAATCTGTAGGAGTATTGATAGCTGGACTTGCAGATTTCTTAGTCATGCAGGTAGACTTCAGCTTCTTAAAGTTGTGCTCTATGGTATCCAAGGATATTGGATCTCTCACCTGTTTCTGCAAAAGGGTATCCTCAAGCAACTCTCTTCACTGTTCATCAAGTTCCTATGGGGAGGAAGTACTACCTCCACAAAGATGGTTAAAGTCTCTTGGCTGGACTGCTGTTACCCGAAGGAGGAAGGGGGCCTAGGATTAAAGAACTTATTTCTTTGGAATGAAGCAGCAATTTTCCACCAACTTTGGAGAATTTTGAAGCCTGATGACAGTTCCATCTGGATTACTTGGGTCCAAAGAACAGTACTAAAGCGTAGGGCTTTTTGGACTATGAAGATTCCCTCTTATGCGTCATGGTGCTTGCAAAAAATCTTCAAGTGTCGTACTGCTGCGAGCAGATACATTAAATACTCAGTGGGGAGAGATTCTTCTTTTTTGGTATGGCATGACCCTTGGCTAGAGGGTGGGCCTCTAATTAACAGCCTCCCTACTAGCATTTTCTCGTTAACAGACACCGATAATATGGAGCAGGTGAAGCACTGGATGAATATTGGCTCTTGGGAGCTGCCGACCTCTAATCATGTTTGGGTTATGGATATTAGAAGGAAGGTTGGAGGAGTCAGTATCCATCATCGTGACTCGATAACTTGGAATGATAATGAAGTGGTCTCTATTTCGGCTGTCTATAATACAGTTCGCAGCAGACTCATAGCTCCTCCATGGGTTAAACTGGTCTGGCATTCTCTACAAATCCCAAAATGCTCTTTTTTCCTCTGGTTAGCTTTTAAGGGGAGGCTCCTAACTAGGGACAGAATGGATACCATGGGATTAGCAACAAATAACTTGTGTATTCTTTGTAATAGTGGCGAAATTGAGACTGTGGAACATCTATTCACATCTTGCCAATTCACCAAGCCAATTTTTGATAGTTCCATGGTTAAGCTGAAGAATAGTTGGTCTGATTATATTCGAGGCGCCCTTTTTAATTGTCAGGCCCCAAAAATGCATGAGCAGATTGCGCTCCTTTTCTTCTCGGTTGCGGGTCATACGATTTGGAAAGAACGTAATAATAGATTACATTGCAACAGCCACGAGTGCACTCCTGCACAGTTGATTAGCATGATCAAACAAACAGTTAGGGAAAGAGTATTCCTTAGCAGAATATACCGAAGGAAAGCTTTGAGAAATAGGGACTTACTATGCTCCATGTACTAGCTATTTTCTAGCTTTATTTTGTTAAACTAGGGGTGTACTGTCCTAGTTTATTTGTTTGTTGCTCATGCAAATCTCGCGGGGTATGCCCCTAGAATTGTAACTGTGTTTTTGTTCTGTCTATAAATTTTATTTAACAAAAAAAAAAAAAAAATATGGTGATAAGTCACTTACATGATTGATTAGAGCCAAAATGTGGCCCAAAATTGACTTGTAGGAAAGGGGTACCAAAAGGTGGTTAAAGGATGTTTAATTGCATGTACATGATGTTAACATGTTAATTGTATAAATATATGGTGAAAGTGACACTTATAGGGTGCAAAGTGACTCTAATATGGTGAAAAGTGACTTACATGGTTGATTAGAGCCAAAATGTGGAATAAAATTAACTTGTATGAAAGTGGCATTAATAGGTGGTAAAAGGTTGTCAACCTGAATGTATATGATGTTAACATGTTAATTGTTGTATATATGGTGGAAAGTGACTCTTATAAGGTGCAAAGTGACTCTAATATGGTGAAAAGTGACTTACATGGTTGATTAGAACCAAAATGTGGAACATAATTGACCTGTATGAAAGTGGAATTAAGAGGTGGTAAAAGGATGCTAATTCGGATATATATGATGTTAACATGTTAATTGTACAGATATATGATGGCAAGTGACTCTTAAAAGGTGCAAAGTGACTGTAATATGGTGATAAGTCACTTACATGATTGATTAGAGCCAAAATGTGGCCCAAAATTGACTTGTAGGAAAGGGCTACCAAAAGGTGGTTAAAGGATGTTTAATTGCATGTACATGATGTTAACATGTTAATTGTATCAATATGTGGGGAAAGTGACTCTTATAGGGTGCAAAGTGACTCTAATATGGTAAAAAGTGACTTACATGATTGATTAGAGCCAAAATGTGGAATAAAATTAACTTGTATGAAACTGGCATTAATAGGTGGTAAAAGGATGTCAAACTGGATGTATATGATATTAACATGTTAATTGTTGTATATATGGTGGAAAGTGACTGTTACAAGGTGCAAAGTGACTCCAATATGGTGAAAAGTGACTTACATGGTTTATTAGAACCAAAATATGGAACAAAATTGACCTATATGAAAGTGGAATTAAGAGGTGGTAAAAGGATGTCAATTCGGATGTATATGATGTTAACATGTTAATTGTATAAATATATGGTGGAAAGTGACTCATATAGGGTGCAAAATGACTCTAATATGGTGAAAAGTGACTTACACGGTTAATTTGAACCAAAATGTGGACCAAAATTGACTTGTATGAATGTGGCACTAAGAGGTGGTGGTAAAAGGATTTCTAATTGGATGTATATGATGTTAACATTTTAATTGTACCAATATATGATGGCAAGTGACTCTTATAAGTTGCAAAGTGACTCTAATATGGTGATAAGTCACTTGATTGATTAGAGCCAAAATGTGGCCCAAAATTGACTTGTAGGAAAGGGGTACCAAAAGGTGGTTAAAGGATGTTAAATTGCATGTACATGATGTTAACATGTTAATTGTATAAATATATGGGGAAAGTGACACTTATAGGGTGCAAAGTGACTCTAATACGGTGAAAAGTGACTTACATGGTTGATTAGAGCCAAAATGTGGAATAAAATTAACTTGTATGAAAGTGGCATTAATAGGTGGTAAAAGGTTGTCAACCTGAATGTATATGATGTTAACATGTTAATTGTTGTATATATGGTGAAAAGTGACTTACATGGTTGATTAGAACCAAAATGTGGAACATAATTGACCTGTATGAAAGTGGAATTAAGACATGGTAAAAGGATGCTAATTCGGATATATATGATGAACATGTTAATTGTATAAATATATGGTGGAAAGTGACTCATATAGGGTGTAAAATGACTCTAATATGGTGAAAATTGACTTACATGGTTAATTTGAATAAAAATTGACTTGTATGAATGTGGCACTAAGAGGTGGTAAAAGGATTTCTAATTGGATGTATATGATGTTAACATTAATTGTACCAATATACGATGGCAAGTGACTCTTATAAGGTGCAAAGTGACTCTAATATGGTGATAAGTCACTTACATGATTGATTAGAGCCAAAATGTGGCCCAAAATTGACTTGAAGGAAAGGGGGTACCAAAAGGTGGTTAAAGGATGTTTAATTGCATGTAAATGATGTTAACATGTTAATTGTATCAATATATGGGGAAAGTGACTCTTATAGGGTGCAAAGTGACTCTAATATGGTGAAAAGTGACTTACATGGTTGATTAGAGCCAAAATGTGGAATAAAATTAACTTGTATGAAAGTGACATTAATAGGTGGTAAAAGGATGTCAAATTGGAAGTATATGATGTTAACATTTTAATTATACAAATAGATTGTTGAAAGTGACTCATATAGGGTGCAAAATGACTCGAATATGGTGAAAAGTGACTTACATGGTTAATTAGAACCAAAATGTGTACCAAAATTGACTTGTACGAATGTGGCACTAAGAGGTGGTAAAAGGATTTCTAATTGGATGTATATGATGTTAACATGTTAATTGTACCAATATATGAAGGCAAGTGACTCTTATAAGGTGCAAAGTGACTCTAAAATGGTGATAAGTCACTTACATGATTGATTAGAGCCTAAATGTGGCCCAAAATTGACTTGTAGGAAAGGGGGTACCAAAAGGTGGTTAAAGGATGTTTAATTGCATGTACATGATGTTAACATGTTAATTGTATCAATATATGGGGAAAGTGACTCTTATAGGGTGCAAAGTGACTCTAAATATTGTGAAAAGTGTCTTACATGGTTGATTAGAGCCAAAATGTGGAATAAAATTAACTTGTATGAAAGTGGCATTAATAGGTGGTAAAAGGATGTCAACTTGGAAGTATATGATGTTAACATGTTAATTATACAAATACATTGTTGAAAGCGACTCATATAGGGTGTAAAATGACTCGAATATGGTGAAAAGTGACTTACATGGTTAATTAGAACAAAAATGTGTACCAAAATTGACTTGTATGAATGTGGCACTAAGAGGTGGTAAAAGGATTTCTAATTGAATGTATATGATTTTAACATGTTAATTGTACCAATATACGATGGCAAGTGACTCTTATAAGGTGCAAAGTGACTCTAATATGGTGATAAGTCACTTACATGATTGATTAGAGCCAAAATATGGCCCAAAATTGACTTGTAGGAAAGGGGGTACCAAAAGGTGGTTAAAGGATGTTTAATTGCATGTACATGAGGTTAACATGGTAAATGTATCAATATATGGGGAAAGTGACTCTTATAGGGTGCGAAGTGACTCTAATATGGTGAAAAGTGACTTACATGGTTTATTAGAGCCAAAATGTGGAATAAAATTAACTTGTATGAAAGTGGCATTAATAGGTGGTAAAAGGATGTCAAATTGGAAGTATATGATGTTAACATGTTAATTATATAAATAGATTGTTGAAAGTGACTCATATAGGGTGCAAAATGACTCGAATATGGTGAAAAGTGACTTACATGGTTAATTAGAACCAAAATGTGTACCAAAATTGACTTGTACGAATGTGGAACTAAGAGGTGGTAAAAGGATTTCTAATTGGATGCATATGATGTTAACATGTTAATTGTACCAATATATGATGGCAAGTGACTCTTATAAGGTGCAAAGTGACTCTAAAATGGTGATAAGTCACTTACATGATTGATTAGAGCCTAAATGTGGCCCAAAATTGACTTGTAGGAAAGGGGCTACCAAACAGTGGTTAAAGGATATTTAATTGCATGTACTTGATGTTAACATGTTAATTGTATCAATATATGGGGAAAGTGACTCTTATAGGGTGCGAAGTGACTCTAATATGGTGAAAAGTGACTTACATGGTTGATTAGAGCCAAAATGTGGAATAAAATTAACTTGTATGAAAGTGGCATTAATAGGTGGTAAAAGGATGTCAAATTGGAAGTATATGATGTTAACATGTTAATTATACAAATAGATTGTTGAAAGTGACTCATATAGGGTGCAAAATGACTCGAATATGGTGAAAAGTGACTTACATGGTTAATTAGAACCAAAATGTGTACCAAAATTGACTTGTACGAATGTGGCACTAAGATGTGGTAAAAGGATTTCTAATTGGATATATGATGTTAACATGTTAATTGTACCAATATATGATGGCAAGTGACTCTTATAAGGTGCAAAGTGACTCTAAAATGGTGATAAGTCACTTACATGATTGATTAGAGCCAAAATGTGGCCCAAAATTGACTTGTAGGAAAAGGGGTACCAAAAGGTGGTTAAAGGATGTTTAATTGCATTTACATGATGTTAACATGTTAATTGTATCAATATATGGGGAAAGTGACTCTTATAGGGTGCAAAGTGACTCTAATATGGTGAAAAGTGACTTACATTGTTGATTAGAGCGAAAATGTGGAATAAAATTAACTTGTATGAAAGTGACATTAATAGGTGGTAAAAGGATGTCAAATTGGAAGTATATGATGTTAACATTTTAATTATACAAATAGATTGTTGAAAGTGACTCATATAGGATGCAAAATGACTCGAATATGGTGAAAAGTGACTTACATGGTTAATTAGAACAAAAATGTGTACCAAAATGACTTGTACGAATGTGGCACTAAGAGGTGGTAAAAGGATTTCTAATTGGGTGTATATGATGTTAACATGTTAATTGTACCAATATATGATGGCAAGTGACTCTTATAAGGTGCAAAGTGACTCTAAAATGGTGATAAGTCACTTACATGATTGATTAGAGCCTAAATGTGGCCCAAAATTGACTTGTAGGTAACATCATATACATCCGAATTGATATCCTTTTACCACCTCTTAATTCCACTTTCATACAGGTCAATTTTGTTCCACATTTTGGTTCTAATCAACCATGTAAGTCACTTTTCACCATATTAGAGTCAGTTTGCACCTTATCAGAGTCACTTTCCACCATATATACAACAATTAACATGTTAACATCATATACATCCAGTTTGACATCCTTTTACCACCTATTAATGCCACTTTCATGCAAGTTAATTTTATTCCACATTTTGGCTCTAATCAACCATGTAAGTCACCTTTCACCATATTAGAGTCACTTTGCACCCTATAAGAGTCAATTTCCCCATATATTGATACAATTAACATGTTAACATCATGTACATGCAATTAAACATCCTTTGACCACCTTTTGGTACCCCTTTCTTACAAGTCAATTTTGGGCCATATTTTGGCTCTAATCAATCATGTAAGTGACTTATCACCATATTAGAGTCACTTTGCACCTTATAAGAGTCACTTGCCATCATATATTGGTACAATTAACATGTTAACATCATATACATCCAATTAGAAATCCTTTTACCACCTCTTAGTGCCACATTCGTACAAGTCAATTTTGGTACACATTTTGGTTCTAATTAACCATGTAAGTCACTTTTCACCATATTCGAGTCATTTTGCACCCTATATGAGTCACTTTCCACAATCTATTTGTATAATTAACATGTTAACATCATATACATCCAATTGAACATCCTTTTACCACCTATTAATGCTAGTTCATACAAGTTAATTTTATTCCACATTTTGGCTCTAATCAACCATGTAAGTCACTTTTCACCATATTAGAGTGACTTTGCACCCTATAAGAGTCACTTTCCCCATATATTGATACAATTAACATGTTAACATCATGTACATGCAATTAAACATCCTTTAACCACCTTTTGGTACCCCTTTCCTACAAGTCAATTTTGGGCCACATTTTCGCTCTAATAAATCATGTAAGTGACTTATCACCATATTACAGTCACTTTTTGTAACATCTGGGAAATATCGTATAATTATTTATATCAATATATGATTATTATGTGAATATTATATGAATTTTTGGTGAATTATCTGGTGTTTGATAATAATATTTGAATGTTTGTATGTAATAAAATGTGAGTATGTTAATTTTAATATGTTCAGAATAAAATATAGATAATTAAGGTATTTTTCTGGTAATTTTTGGAATGTTAGATGATTTTATAATAATTTATGAAATTATTAATTATTTTCTGAATAATTACAAAATTATTTTATAAAGCCGGGAATCAGCCGACTTCAACCGTTTTTACGTTTTTATAACCCGAAACTCTTCCGAAAACTCCTTCCTAACCTAATCTGGTAATTCCGGACATTTTCCGTGTTTCGACTTTTTCGATCCGGATTACGATTTGACCTGTAGGAGTACCGGTATGAAATTTTCGATACGCAAATCATTTCATATATCGATAAGAATTTATATTCTCAAAAGACGAGACATTATCACTTTAATTTCGTATAAAGTATTTTATAGGAAGCTCTGTTTTGATAATTGTCCAATTTTGATATTAAAATCGTATCGTCTTTTCAGTTACTTAGCGACTTAGTAACCTATTTTCAGATCCAAAAGGTAAATGTAATTATCAAATTATTAAATAAATCCAATGTGTGATGATTCGGTCAGCTATGCGATGTGTAGTATTAATTGTTTGTGATTTGTTGGACGCGAAGATTAATGTCATAATTAATTATCGAGTTGTATGAATTTAATTTAATTTAAAATGATTTCCTGACCCCATTTAATTATAAAATCAATATTTAATTCCAGAATGCTGCAAAAATCATGAAAATTTTATTTATTTAAATTTTAATTACTTCGATAAATTTTAAATGTTATTTTGGGAAAATTTCGGAATTATGATACTCGTAATTACTCGTCAGATATTCCAAATTTTGAGTATCGTGTTGTTCGTTAATTCAATAAGTAATAAAACGAAATAAAGAAGGGGGCATAGTATTTATCGGGTATAACCCGTTTGTTCATTGCAGTTCATGTATTTCCTTAATCAATCACTCATCTCTCTTGCTCAATCCTCTCTCACGTTCTCTTCAATCTCTCTCTATTTTCTTCTCTCTCCCTCTTTCTTCTCTAATTTCTTTTCTCCCCTTCCATTGTTCTTTCCGTCCGATTACTCGATGCTCAGGTACCGCCTTGTTTCTGCGTTTTCCGGCGACGGTTGCCGCCGTTTCTTGCCGCTGTGTTTCTGATATCATTCCTTTTCAATTGAATCTTGCTTCTCAGTCATGGATACATATATATACATAGTTGTTCGTATATGTGCTGTGTGTGAGAATTGTGTGTGTGCCCTGTGTGTGTGTAATCAGTCTGTGTGTGCTGTGTTCGGCTGTTCTCGTGCTTCGGTGCGTGTTGTGGTGGTGCGTGTTTAACACGCGGGGGTGTTGCCTGTACGATGTCGCCTGATTTTGGTTCTGGTTGCCGGCGCGTGTACGCGCGTGGCCTGAATTAATTAATTTCTGATTTGTTTTGCTCGGTTATTACTGATGAAAATTATTCAGTGTTTACAGAATTAAATTAAATTAATTGATGGAATTCGTGTCGGATGTCCGTAATAAACAGAAACCCGCGAATTTTATCGCCGTCGGCGATGAGCTTCGGCGAGCCGACGGTGGACAATGATGATTAATTCTGAGTCCTAATTTATAATCAAATAAAAATAATTCATAATCGAGTTGTGTCGGTGATTGGGATTGCGAATGATGGATTGGATTGATTGTTGTGTTGTGATTTGACGTCGAACTGATTCGACGGGTAGGCCGATAAATAGAGGAAACGCTGCCCGATTTTCGGGAAAATTAATTCCGAAAATACGGGAACGTAACCCATAATTATCGGAGACGTCGAACGAAAATAAATAATTATATGAAACCTATTTACGTGACGTGACAAGATATTTCGAGAATAATCAATTACCTTATTTTTCAAAATGATAAATATACGTATTTTCCGAAATTAAATACCGAACCGATTTTCGAAGATGTAAACCATAATTGCTATGTGTATTTCGATAATACATATAAATATAAATTCGGTTATGAAATCGTATGGGTAGAATAGGGTAATGATTTGATGTTAAGCTTAAGCGGTTATTTGAATTAGGATATTTCAACCCTGTAGGTTTTAGACGGAAGACCCGAGACGTGACATCGGACTAGGAACGATCTAGTGATTAGACGTCGAGATCAATAAAGTTCCAACCGAAGGATCTGAATATTGGGATCGTGTCCAGAATAGAATAGTAGTTTGACGATAAAGCCAAACGATCAAAGTCGAACCAAAGTCAATAGCGGTTAAAGCTTATTGAGGCAAGTACTCCTAACATCACTTATTGTTCAAGTGATATTTATTTTAAATTTTATCATGCAAGTATTGTCTTCCCTATTCTCAGTTTAGAATCGATAAACATATCGCTGAATTAAATAATTCTGTTTATGCAAGTATTCCTGAACATTCTTTTAAAATACTGCAAGTATTCCTAACCTTTCTCCTTAAATACTGCAAATATTTATTCGCTCCTATTCTAAGTTCAGAATAGTTAACTGTTTTATATTTCACTGCAATTACTCTTATTTATGCAAGTTCCTTTCACTATTATTTCTTTATCATCGATGGCTCTCTTGAGCAAGTACCCAAAGTGATTTGACATCAAAATACTCCACGGACTGGATGGTTACTATATATATATATATAAGGACCAGTGATGAGCTGGATCCTATGGGCCGGAGATGGACCGGACCCTTTAGGCCATAGTTGCCTGAGTACTCATAATGTTGGTTGGGTCTATGCAGTTGGGTATAGATCCGCACTATCTCCTGACTGATCAGCAGGTTATAGTGCATATGTTGGTTTCTAGTGTTCAGTCCAATTTATTGTTGTTCGCCATTAAGGGCATTCCCTCTTGAAGTAAAATGTGATTATGGGTTAAAGTTATTCTTTCTTAGCCCTCAATTTCAGAAAATTACAGTGTTTATAAATGAATTCGAGGTTCAGAGTGTTGCTGCAGCATTTGTTGCTCAGTGATATTTAGAATCTTGAATGAATTGGGATTTTCTTAATTATTCAACCCGTCCTTATCAGGCTGGTTTAGCAGGCTAAGTCTATGGAAACTTAGTCGATAATGATGGATACTGAATAGTTAGGAATTTCTTGAACGTCGTTTTATGAATAGTTATTGCATCCATTGCTCAATTATGAAATGATACCAGAAGCTATTTGGAAAACACGCGATCTCTAAAGTTCTTACAAAAATGTCATTATGTCCTAAGTGATTCATAGCAATGCAAATCAAATTGATTTTAAGATAACGAGATATATCCTTCAAATGATTTCGTGTTTCGCCCTTCAAAATATTTCAGAGATTTTGTCTGAAAGTTTTCTTTAAAATTAATATTTGAAACTCAAATTATATGCTTGCTGGGCATTTTTGGCTCACTCTTGCTTTGTCAATTCTTATTTCTGCCAGAAACAGATAAGGACTAAGGTGAATAGCTTTGATAGACAGCAGAAGTTAGAGAAGTTTCCGTTGCGAGAGGTTGAAGGTGTTAGAAGAATGTGACAAGAGCATTAGTTCAAAGGTATATATACCTGTATTATAGTTGAAGTGAGTTGTAGAAGGTTAGATTCTTGTTTCACACCATGACCTGTAAAAGATCCGGACTTAAGGGGTTATTTATTTATTTCTTTATTTTATGTAATAATGGTTTAGTAACACCAAATCTTGACCCCGGATTTGGGGGTTGTTACAGTTGGCATCAGAGCTACAGGTTATTGGTCACTGAAATAAGAATAGATGAGAGTAAGATAGAAATGATAGGCCGTACAAGATAGGAAAGATCCTAGGCATATTCAGGATAAATTGAGTTGAGTACGAATTAGGGTTAGCAGATCCAATAAGGAGATGGTAAGATAGGATTGCTGAGAAAGTGTAAGGCAAATATCACAACATTATAGGTATATTGAGTTCTCAGATTCTATAGTAATGAGAAATCGACAGATCGACGGAGACTGGGTAGGTTACCCTACTTTCATGTGGTTTTAAGGAAAATGTGATTGAGTCTTGTGAGAACTTCGTGAGTTTTAGTACGATTTAACTTAGAATTAGGTAGTAAGACGAGCTCCACGCCGAAGGTAAACAGTTGATGGAAGCTGATGAAGAACCAACATTGCGCGTTTCGAAGGCACCACCGTTGCGAGAAGATTCTTATCACTTATCGGAAGCTGCGCACGGAACAATATTTACCTTACTAGGTATAGGTACAACTAGCAAGAAGATGCGCCCTTATCTACAGACAGAACATCGAATCGCATGAGTGGTTGTGAGCATAACGTCAAGGACGACGACAGGAATGTCAAAGATAGTACTAAACGTCAGTGTTGCGATAGAATTGCGAATACAATGATTTACGATGGCGAATGAAGTTTCGGCGACTAATCAGTGCGAGCTGAATCCGAGGAAATATAGAAGAGGTACCAAAGTGAAGAGACCCTTATATGGACATTATTTTAATTAGACATGTCATTGGTAAACCATAAAAAAAAAAAAAAAAAAAAAAAAAAAAAAAAAAAAAAAATAGTATATATATATATATATATATATATATATATAGCAAGTAATGTATATAGTAATGACGACCAAATATTTGATTTCCAAAACTTTAAAATGAGATTTCAGAAAAGATTTTCTTAATCAACTTTCAGAAGATTTTTGCATGATATGAGTTTTACAAATTGGTTGTCAAATTACTGCTTATGTTCTTGTTATTATAAACAGAAAATGACCTAAAAAGAAGAATGGAATTAGACTCAGTGTTGTTAATTCAAAGGACCAAGTAGACCCACCAGCAGGGAGAAGGCTTAAGGTTTGCTGTGAAAAATGAAAGTAAACGTTGTTTAATAAAATCAATAATTAAATCAACATATTAAAATATTATTTACCCCAATTCATGAAATTATTAAAAATTTAACGAGATTCGTGGTTCGAATGGACGGAGGATGATTGAAGGAAATGGCAGAATCTTCTAGATGATTAGAGAAGAATCGTATTTTATCGACGAAATTGAGGCATTGCGTGATCGATGGGTATTTTACGCGACATAGATGAAATCTGAAGCCGTGATTATAAATTTCGGGAGGACGCGATTAAGATCAAATTATTGAAGCATTTGATGTAAAGGCATTTCCAGATAGCACTTCGAAGCAATGATGTGACTTGAATCGTGAACCTGTACTCGCACGATCCTGAAGACAGATATAGGAGAAGCATGGAAGGTGATCAACACTAATATTCTTTCTTCTAAATACGATAGTATATGTTTATCTTGATTCGTGAATACGACTGAGTTTCTTCTGTTGATAAATTATATGAGGCGAAAACGAAAGAAAATTTATTTTATTCCTTCTGAATTGTATCTCTTTTCGAATCCTTGATTTCTGATTGAGACAACAGTGCTGTGATATGACGTTTTGTCGAAATGACGAAAAGTCGGGTGGGACGCCACCTAATCATGTGTTGCATGCCATATAGTATGAAAGACTGGCCATCTTAAGTACGAATATGGTTGTCTCATTCTTCACTCATTTTTCTTCTTTCAATTTTCTGATTTACCAGTTCTCCCGATTATCTGTGGCATTGTTATTTCTTATTCAATTTTCAATCAAAATCATATTCACAAACTCTCCTCTTGCGTAGAGTCTGTTCTCTGACGATTTCAAAAGAAATGAAATAGAGTGATACGTGGAACCATACAACGAACATAGATACGACTGCAAATCGATGAATGGTGGACATCTGCGAACGAGGAAAAATGTATGCACCGATAAATGTGGACATGACAAAGATATCAAGTAAGACAGTTGTTCGTGTTACAAGGATCTCATGAGTACGGTAGATTACATTAATGCGATACACTTCGAATTGGAAAAATTTTGATAAGGAACGAATCGTTAGTGAACCGTAATAATTAGATCAATTATAAAATAAGGAAGTAAAGTTGTGTGCGTCAAACGGAGCAAACGAGTATCGGGACGACGAAAAAAAAAAAAAAAAAAAAAAAATCAAGGAAATTCTGAACAATGACTTAGACATGCAATTACGACGTGAAACATCTCTTCGTCGCTGAAAGATACCTATCGTGAAGATTCAAGATGGAATGACGCAACTTAATTCTTAAAAGTAACTGTACACAATGGGTAATGATAAGAAATAAGTTAAGATACTCGCGAAATAAAATTTTGAAAAACGAGACAAATTTTAAAGTTTACTAATAAAATTTTATAAGATTTTGAAAGAACTGGAAAGGGAGTGGTTATGTTAATCCTTGTTGATTTAAGACCTTAAGTCTTATTTTAAAAGATATATGATATGCCAGACAGGTGCTGATCAAGATGATAAAATGTGAATTGTGGAAAAATTGATGATTTTGGTTAATAAAAGTGGGTGGATATGAATGTGGATGATCTGGTTGATTGATGATGTCGGCTTGAATCCGACTGGTAGTCAATGGTATTGGGGAAGTGCTGCCCAAATTTTCAGAAATTATCCTATAGTTAAGAACAAAGAAATATATTATCGTTCTCGTCAGTACTTCAAATAATTGCAATCTCGGTGCTTGAGAAAGTTGTTATGACCAAAACCGACTTTATGTAATTGGTCTTTGATTCCAATTAGCTAGTCAGCACTTGGTTTAAGTGATCATTTAAAGGAGTTGATTGATCCACTTTGCCAACTAATGGTTAGTTAAATGGAAATCGATTCCAATTAGATTGAGTCAAACTCTAACATGATTTCCAGATCCGAAATTAGAGTGATAAGAAATTTGGAGAAAGTAATGGCGTTAACGTAAATTAAAAGGCCTAGTTCAATTAACGTGATGTTATTGTAATCAGGGGTAAGGTGTGATCCAGAAGAATATGCTCTTTTTGATGAATAAAAAGGAATAGGAAGTTATTGGTTCATGCTAGTAAGAAGAATATTTCAAGACCGGAAGGTATGAGATAAAACCAAGAAATTATATCATATGCAATAGCGTTCCAGGAAAAACTTGGGTGTGTACCCATATCGAATGACGAATTAATAAAATATTTGAATGTACACTTCTCTTGAATGGCGGTTGAATAGTAGTTGCTGTAGAATAATGGAAAGCTCGCAAATTCAAGCATCCAATGAAAGACGGAGATTGATGAAGTCCGTAGGTGAACTCAGAAAAAGAGATGATAGTCAATGAAGAGAAGTCAAACACGCGATTTGTGATACACCAAGCAAGGATAAGAAATTAGCTACCGAGGAAATTCGATAATTCTATTAGTAAGAATTTAAATAGTACATATAAAAGCCTTCATTCCAGTGTGAACTTCAGAAATGACCTATCCAATAATAAACAGAGTAATATTACTAAGAAAAAGAAATTTGTTATGTATGAAAAAGATAATAAATAATGAAAACGAAGAATTAATCAAGACAAGAAGTGGAATCAAAAGGATGATAAAGAAATTTTATAAAATAATCCAGAAAATATATAAGTTGGGAACGTCGGTTGTGCCAGAATTATTAGGAGAATAAGATGGAACGTCGATAGTTGAAAATAGGAGTTCGTTCCAAGAATGCAAGTAAGCAGGGGAATGAATAAAGGGATAGGAAAAGTTAGAAATTGAGAGTAGGTTTGATCCGACTTCTGGAATATACTGATACTTATTTTGTTGTTAAATATCAAAGGTGGTATTAATATAGATGATTGGTGTTGACTTCAGTACGGAACGTTGTTAGCATCAAAGTTCATATTTATATCTAATTTAATATGACAATAAAATTAGTATTAGTACCAAGAGTTCGGTTTTGAATAAAGTTATGGTTCATTCTATTCCAAATTAATATTCTATTTAAAGAGTAACAGATTTCACTTGATGAATCTATTTGTTTAAAAAAAAAAAAAAAAAAATGAAAATGAAAAATACTACAAAATGGTGAGTTAAATGCGATGGTCGAGATTGCCTTTTTAATTGTTAGTTTTGATATATTTAAAACATTTCTAAGCATTAAACGCCATGAGTTTAGTATATCGGGCGGATACGGAGTGAAAGTACAAGAAACCAACTAAAGGTTCTCGAATACGATTAAAAACAATTATAGGCCAGATTAACCAAACAGAAGGAGACGCGAGAAGTAAAGTTGAACAGTCAGGAAAATAGAAGGTGCATAATTGCAAATTGTTAAAATTAGAAAGAAAATCAGATTGGTATAACTCAAGTTAATCCATCAAGACAATGAGATAGATAGAACGGTTACGAATGAGCTGACCCTTTTGTTATAGGCATAACGAGTTCATAAGACATTTAAAATATATATGGCTGAGAAAGGTAATTTCGTTCCCTACGTATAAAAATGAAGGGTGATTCAGGTTATGTGAGTAACTGACAGATTTAATGTCAGTAAAAGACCGCTAAATTGTGATTAAAATAATGAGACCGAGGAATTATAGAAAAGGTGATTGGGGAATATCATAGTTAACGTCAGAAAGCCAATGCGCCCCGGTTCCCGTGTATCATTTACAAATGAAAAAGAAGATTACAGGAACGGTTACCTCCAGTGTGATAGGAAGTGATTACAAATTAGATTATTTGAACGAAGAAACATATGAGGACGAGATTCAACACCGAGTAACAATGGGAAATGCATGTAGGCACGAGTTACTAGAATTAGAAAGAAAAAGAGAATTAAGATGTGTTATGTTGCTCCTCCTAAGTAGTAAATAGACATGATAAGTAGAAGTGAGTTGGTTTCACCGTTACCCATACAGCGTATTCATAAGGCGTTTATCTGTAGATATTCGGAAGAAGTAGGTTAGCTCCAATATATATAGGAGATAGAGAGTTGAATTGAGTTATGCAAGCAATAAATAAAATATGAGGTTAGCAAGAGGCTATAAAGGAAAGATTGGTGTTATACGTTAAAGTTATAAAAAAAAAAAATTATTATGAGGTTGAGAGATTAACCTGAGAAAATGAAAGTTATATATTTAAAAAAATAATGGTATTATTCCTTAGCGTTATTCTGAGGACAGAATCCTTTTAAGGGGGGAAGGATGTAACATCTGGGAAATATCGTATAATTATTTATATCAATATATGATTATTATGTGAATATTATATGAATTTTTGGTGAATTATCTGGTGTTTGATAATAATATTTGAATGTTTGTATGTAATAAAATGTGAGTATGTTAATTTTAATATGTTCAGAATAAAATATAGATAATTAAGGTATTTTTCTGGTAATTTTTGGAATGTTAGATGATTTTATAATAATTTATGAAATTATTAATTATTTTCTGAATAATTACAAAATTATTTTATAAAGCCGGGAATCAGCCGACTTCAACCGTTTTTACGTTTTTATAACCCGAAACTCTTCCGAAAACTCCTTCCTAACCTAATCTGGTAATTCCGGACATTTTCCGTGTTTCGACTTTTTCGATCCGGATTACGATTTGACCTGTAGGAGTACCGGTATGAAATTTTCGATACGCAAATCATTTCATATATCGATAAGAATTTATATTCTCAAAAGACGAGACATTATCACTTTAATTTCGTATAAAGTATTTTATAGGAAGCTCTGTTTTGATAATTGTCCAATTTTGATATTAAAATCGTATCGTCTTTTCAGTTACTTAGCGACTTAGTAACCTATTTTCAGATCCAAAAGGTAAATGTAATTATCAAATTATTAAATAAATCCAATGTGTGATGATTCGGTCAGCTATGCGATGTGTAGTATTAATTGTTTGTGATTTGTTGGACGCGAAGATTAATGTCATAATTAATTATCGAGTTGTATGAATTTAATTTAATTTAAAATGATTTCCTGACCCCATTTAATTATAAAATCAATATTTAATTCCAGAATGCTGCAAAAATCATGAAAATTTTATTTATTTAAATTTTAATTACTTCGATAAATTTTAAATGTTATTTTGGGAAAATTTCGGAATTATGATACTCGTAATTACTCGTCAGATATTCCAAATTTTGAGTATCGTGTTGTTCGTTAATTCAATAAGTAATAAAACGAAATAAAGAAGGGGGCATAGTATTTATCGGGTATAACCCGTTTGTTCATTGCAGTTCATGTATTTCCTTAATCAATCACTCATCTCTCTTGCTCAATCCTCTCTCACGTTCTCTTCAATCTCTCTCTATTTTCTTCTCTCTCCCTCTTTCTTCTCTAATTTCTTTTCTCCCCTTCCATTGTTCTTTCCGTCCGATTACTCGATGCTCAGGTACCGCCTTGTTTCTGCGTTTTCCGGCGACGGTTGCCGCCGTTTCTTGCCGCTGTGTTTCTGATATCATTCCTTTTCAATTGAATCTTGCTTCTCAGTCATGGATACATATATATACATAGTTGTTCGTATATGTGCTGTGTGTGAGAATTGTGTGTGTGCCCTGTGTGTGTGTAATCAGTCTGTGTGTGCTGTGTTCGGCTGTTCTCGTGCTTCGGTGCGTGTTGTGGTGGTGCGTGTTTAACACGCGGGGGTGTTGCCTGTACGATGT
This sequence comes from Apium graveolens, assembly GCF_009905375.1. Lineage (NCBI taxonomy): Eukaryota > Viridiplantae > Streptophyta > Magnoliopsida > Apiales > Apiaceae > Apium > Apium graveolens. The sequence continues at coordinate 84,274 of NW_027418504.1, read as the reverse complement.
CGCCTGATTTTGGTTCTGGTTGCCGGCGCGTGTACGCGCGTGGCCTGAATTAATTAATTTCTGATTTGTTTTGCTCGGTTATTACTGATGAAAATTATTCAGTGTTTACAGAATTAAATTAAATTAATTGATGGAATTCGTGTCGGATGTCCGTAATAAACAGAAACCCGCGAATTTTATCGCCGTCGGCGATGAGCTTCGGCGAGCCGACGGTGGACAATGATGATTAATTCTGAGTCCTAATTTATAATCAAATAAAAATAATTCATAATCGAGTTGTGTCGGTGATTGGGATTGCGAATGATGGATTGGATTGATTGTTGTGTTGTGATTTGACGTCGAACTGATTCGACGGGTAGGCCGATAAATAGAGGAAACGCTGCCCGATTTTCGGGAAAATTAATTCCGAAAATACGGGAACGTAACCCATAATTATCGGAGACGTCGAACGAAAATAAATAATTATATGAAACCTATTTACGTGACGTGACAAGATATTTCGAGAATAATCAATTACCTTATTTTTCAAAATGATAAATATACGTATTTTCCGAAATTAAATACCGAACCGATTTTCGAAGATGTAAACCATAATTGCTATGTGTATTTCGATAATACATATAAATATAAATTCGGTTATGAAATCGTATGGGTAGAATAGGGTAATGATTTGATGTTAAGCTTAAGCGGTTATTTGAATTAGGATATTTCAACCCTGTAGGTTTTAGACGGAAGACCCGAGACGTGACATCGGACTAGGAACGATCTAGTGATTAGACGTCGAGATCAATAAAGTTCCAACCGAAGGATCTGAATATTGGGATCGTGTCCAGAATAGAATAGTAGTTTGACGATAAAGCCAAACGATCAAAGTCGAACCAAAGTCAATAGCGGTTAAAGCTTATTGAGGCAAGTACTCCTAACATCACTTATTGTTCAAGTGATATTTATTTTAAATTTTATCATGCAAGTATTGTCTTCCCTATTCTCAGTTTAGAATCGATAAACATATCGCTGAATTAAATAATTCTGTTTATGCAAGTATTCCTGAACATTCTTTTAAAATACTGCAAGTATTCCTAACCTTTCTCCTTAAATACTGCAAATATTTATTCGCTCCTATTCTAAGTTCAGAATAGTTAACTGTTTTATATTTCACTGCAATTACTCTTATTTATGCAAGTTCCTTTCACTATTATTTCTTTATCATCGATGGCTCTCTTGAGCAAGTACCCAAAGTGATTTGACATCAAAATACTCCACGGACTGGATGGTTACTATATATATATATATAAGGACCAGTGATGAGCTGGATCCTATGGGCCGGAGATGGACCGGACCCTTTAGGCCATAGTTGCCTGAGTACTCATAATGTTGGTTGGGTCTATGCAGTTGGGTATAGATCCGCACTATCTCCTGACTGATCAGCAGGTTATAGTGCATATGTTGGTTTCTAGTGTTCAGTCCAATTTATTGTTGTTCGCCATTAAGGGCATTCCCTCTTGAAGTAAAATGTGATTATGGGTTAAAGTTATTCTTTCTTAGCCCTCAATTTCAGAAAATTACAGTGTTTATAAATGAATTCGAGGTTCAGAGTGTTGCTGCAGCATTTGTTGCTCAGTGATATTTAGAATCTTGAATGAATTGGGATTTTCTTAATTATTCAACCCGTCCTTATCAGGCTGGTTTAGCAGGCTAAGTCTATGGAAACTTAGTCGATAATGATGGATACTGAATAGTTAGGAATTTCTTGAACGTCGTTTTATGAATAGTTATTGCATCCATTGCTCAATTATGAAATGATACCAGAAGCTATTTGGAAAACACGCGATCTCTAAAGTTCTTACAAAAATGTCATTATGTCCTAAGTGATTCATAGCAATGCAAATCAAATTGATTTTAAGATAACGAGATATATCCTTCAAATGATTTCGTGTTTCGCCCTTCAAAATATTTCAGAGATTTTGTCTGAAAGTTTTCTTTAAAATTAATATTTGAAACTCAAATTATATGCTTGCTGGGCATTTTTGGCTCACTCTTGCTTTGTCAATTCTTATTTCTGCCAGAAACAGATAAGGACTAAGGTGAATAGCTTTGATAGACAGCAGAAGTTAGAGAAGTTTCCGTTGCGAGAGGTTGAAGGTGTTAGAAGAATGTGACAAGAGCATTAGTTCAAAGGTATATATACCTGTATTATAGTTGAAGTGAGTTGTAGAAGGTTAGATTCTTGTTTCACACCATGACCTGTAAAAGATCCGGACTTAAGGGGTTATTTATTTATTTCTTTATTTTATGTAATAATGGTTTAGTAACACCAAATCTTGACCCCGGATTTGGGGGTTGTTACACTTTTCACCTTATAAGAGTCACTTGCCATCATATATTGGTACAATTAACATGTTAACATCATATACATCCAATTAGAAATCCTTTTACCACATCTTGGTGCCACATTCATACAAGTCAATTTTGGTTCAAATTAACCATGTAAGTCACTTTTCACCGTATTAGAGTCATTTTGCACCCTATATGAGTCACTTTCCACCACATATTTATACAATTAACATGTTAACATCATATACATCCGAATTAGCAACCTTTTACCACCTCTTAATTCCACTTTCATACAGGTTAATTTTGTTCCACATTTTGGTTCTAATCAACCATGTAAGTCACTTTTCACCATATTAGAGTCACTTTGCACCTTATAAGAGTCACTTTCCACCATATATACAACAATTAATATTTTAACATCATATACATTCAGTTTGACAACCTTTTACCACCTATTAATGCCACTTTCATACAAGTTAATTTTATTTCACATTTTGGCTCTAATCAACCATGTAAGTCACCTTTCACCATATTAGAGTCACTTTGCACCCTATAAGAGTCAATTTCCCCATATATTGATACAATTAACATGTTAACATCATGTACATGCAATTAAACATCCTTTGACCACCTTTTGGTACCCCTTTCTTACAAGTCAATTTTGGGCCATATTTTGGCTCTAATCAATCATGTAAGTGACTTATCACCATATTAGAGTCACTTTGCACCTTATAAGAGTCACTTTCCATCATATATTGGTACAATTAACATGTTAACATCATATACATCCAATTAGAAATCCTTTTACCACCTCTTAGTGCCACATTCATACAAGTCAATTTTGGTCCACATTTTGGTTCAAATTAACCATGTAAATCACTTTTCACCATATTAGAGTCATTTTGCACCCTATATGAGTCACTTTCCAGCATATATTTATACAATTAACATGTTAACATCATATACATCCGAATTGACATCCTTTTACCACCTCTTAATTCCATTTTCATACAGGTGAATTTTGTTCGACATTTTGGTTCAAATCAACCATGTAAGTCACTTTTCACCATATTAGAGTCACTTTGCACCTTATAAGAGTCACTTTCCACCATATATACAACAATTAACATGTTAACATCATATACATCCAGTTTGACATCCTTTTACCACTTATTAATGCCATTTTCATACAAGTTAATTTTATTCCACATTTTGGCTCTAATCAACCATGTAAGTCACTTTTCACCATATTAGAGTCACTTTGCACCCAATAAGAGTCACTTTACCCATATATTGATATAATTAACATGTTAACATCATGTACATGCAATTAAACATCCTTTAACCACATTTTGGAACCCCTTTCATACAAGTCAATTTTGGGCCACATTTTGGCTCTAATCAATCATGTAAGTGACTTATCACCATTTTAGAGTCACTTTGCAACTTATAAGAGTCACTTGCCATCATATATTGGTACAATTAACATGTTAACATCATATACATCCAATTAGAAATCCTTTTACCACCTCTTAGTGCCACATTCGTACAAGTCAATTTTGGTACACATTTTGGTTCTAATTAACCATGTAAGTCACTTTTCAACATATTCCAGTCATTTTGCACCCTATATGAGTCACTTTCCACAATCTATTTGTATAGTTAACATCATATACATCCAATTTGACATCCTTTTACCACCTATTAATGCCACTTTCATACAAGTTAATTTTATTCCACATTTTGGCTCTAATCAACCATGTAAGTCACTTTTCACCATATTAGAGTCACTTTGCCCCCTATAAGAGTCACTTTCCCCGTATATTGATACAATTAACATGTTAACATCATGTACATGCAATTAAACATCCTTTAACCACCTTTTGGTACCCCTTTCCTACAAGTCAATTTTGGGCCACATTTTGGCTCTAATCAATCATGTAAGTGACTTATCACCATATTACTGTCACTTTGCACCTTATAAGAGTCACTTGCCATCATATATTGGTACAATTAACATGTTAACATCATATACATCCAATTAGAAATCCTTTTACCACCTCTTAGTGCCCCGTTCATACAAGTCAATTTTGATCCACATTTTAGTTCAAATTAACCATGTAAGTCACTTTTCACCATATTAGAGTCATTTTGCACCCTATATGAGTCACTTTCCACCACATATTTATACAATTAACATGTTAACATCATATACATCCGAATTGACATCCTTTTACCACCTCTTAATTCCACTTTCATACAGGTCAATTTTGTTCCACATTTTGGTTCTAATCAACCATGGAAGTTACTTTTCACCATATTAGTGTCACTTTGCACCTTATAAGAGTCACTTTCCACCATATATACAACAATTAACATTTTAACATCATATATACATCCAGTTTGACATCCTTTTACCATCTATTAATGCCACTTTCATGCAAATTAATTTTATTCCACATTTTGGCTCTAATCAACCATGTAAGTCATTTTTCACCATATTAGAGTCACTTTGCACCCTATAAGAGTCACTTTCCCCATATATTGATACAATTAACATATTAACATCATGTACATGCAATTAAACATCCTTTAGCCACCTTTTGGTACCCCTTCCTACAAGTCAATTTTGGGCCACATTTTGGCTCTAATCAATCATGTAAGTGACTTATCACCATATTAGAGTCACTTTGCACCTTATAAGAGTCACTTGCCATCATATATTGGTACAACTAACATTTTAACATCATATACATCCAATTAGAAATCCTTTTACCACCTCTTACTGCCACATTCATACAAGTCATTTTTGGTCCATATTTTGGTTCAAATTAACCATGTAAGTCACTTTTCACCATATTAGAGTCATTTTGCACCCTATATGAGTCACTTTCCAGCATATATTTATACAATTAACATGTTAACATCATATACATCCGAATTGACATCCTTTTACCACCTCTTAATTCCACTTTCATACAGGTCAATTTTGTTCCACATTTTGTTTCTAATCAACCATGTAAGTCACTTTTCACCATATTAGAGTCACTTTGCACCTTATAAGAGTCACTTTCCACCATATATACAACAATTAACATTTTAACATCATATACAACCAGTTTGACATCCTTTTACCATCTATTAATGCCACTTTCATGCAAATTAATTTTATTCCACATTTTGGCTCTAATCAACCATGTAAGTACCTTTTCACCATATTAGAGTCACTTTGCACCCTATAAGAGTCACTTTCCCCATATATTGATACAATTAACATATTAACATCATGTACATGCAATTAAACATCCTTTAGCCACCTTTTGGTACCCCTTCCTACAAGTCAATTTTGGGCCACATTTTGGCTCTAATCAATCATGTAAGTGACTTATCACCATATTAGAGTCACTTTGCACCTTATAAGAGTCACTTGCCATCATATATTGGAACAACTAACATTTTAACATCATATACATCCAATTAGAAATCCTTTTACCACCTCTTACTGCCACATTCATACAAGTCATTTTTGGTCCACATTTTGGTTCAAATTAACCATGTAAGTCAATTTTCACCATATTAGAGTCATTTTGCACCCTATATGAGTCACTTTCCAGCATATATTTATACAATTAACATGTTAACATCATATACATCCGAATTGACATCCTTTTACCACCTCTTAATTCCACTTTCATACAGGTCAATTTTGTTCCACATTTTGTTTCTAATCAACCATGTAAGTCACTTTTCACCATATTAGAGTCACTTTGCACCTTATAAGAGTCACTTTTCACCATATATACAACAATTAACATTTTAACATCATATACATCCAGTTTGACATCCTTTTACCATCTATTAATGCCACTTTCATGCAAATTAATTTTATTCCACATTTTGGCTCTAATCAACCATGTAAGTACCTTTTCACCATATTAGAGTCACTTTGCACCCTATAAGAGTCACTTTCCCCATATATTGATACAATTAACATATTAACATCATGTACATGCAATTAAACATCCTTTAGCCACCTTTTGGTACCCCTTCGTACAAGTCAATTTTGGGCCACATTTTGGCTCTAATCAATCATGTAAGTGACTTATCACCATATTAGAGTCACTTTGCACCTTATAAGAGTCACTTGCCATCATATATTGGTACAACTAACATTTTAACATCATATACATCCAATTAGAAATCCTTTTACCACCTCTTACTGCCACATTCATACAAGTCAATTTTGGTCCACATTTTGGTTCAAATTAAGCATGTAAGTCACTTTTCACCATATTAGAGTCATTTTGCACCCTATATGAGTCACTTTCCAGCATATATTTATACAATTAACATAACATCATATACATCCGAATTGACATCCTTTTACCACCTCTTAATTCCACTTTCATACAGGTCAATTTTGTTCCACATTTTGTTTCTAATCAACCATGTAAGTCACTTTTCACCATATTAGAGTCACTTTGCACCTTATAAGAGTCACTTTCCACCATATATACAACAATTAACATTTTAACATCATATACATCCAGTTTGACATCCTTTTACCATCTATTAATGCCACTTTCATGCAAATTAATTTTATTCCACATTTTGGCTCTAATCAACCATGTAATTACCTTTTCACCATATTAGAGTCACTTTGCACCCTATAAGAGTCACTTTCCCCATATATTGATACAATTAACATATTAACATCATGTACATGCAATTAAACATCCTTTAGCCACCTTTTGGTACCCCCTTCCTACAAGTCAATTTTGGGCCACATTTTGGCTCTAATCAATCATGTAAGTGACTTATCACCATATTAGAGTCACTTTGCACCTTATAAGAGTCACTTGCCATCATATATTGGTACAATTAACATGTTAACATCATATACATCCAATTAGAAATCCTTTTACCACCTCTTACTGCCACATTCATACAAGTCAATTTTGGTCCACATTTTGGTTCAAATTAACCATGTAAGTCACTTTTCACCATATTAGAGTCATTTTGCACCCTATATGAGTCACTTTCCAGCATATATTTATACAATTAACATGTTAACATCATATACATCCGAATTGACATCCTTTTACCACCTCTTAATTCCACTTTCATATAGGTCAATTTTGTTCCACATTTTGGTTCTAATCAACCATGTAAGTCACTTTTCACCATATTAGAGTCACTTTGCACCTTATAAGAGTCACTTTCCACCATATATACAACAATTAACATGTTAACATCATATACATCCAGTTTGACATCCTTTTACCACCTATTAATGCCACTTTCATGCAAGTTAATTTTATTCCACATTTTGGCTCTAATCAACCATGTAAGTCACTTTTCACCATATTAGAGTCACTTTGCACCCTATAAGAGTCACTTTCCCCATATATTGATACAATTAACATGTTAACATCATGTACATGCAATTAAACATCCTTTAACCACCTTTTGGTACCCCTTTCCTACAAGTCAATTTTGGGCCACATTTTGGCTCTAATCAATCATGTAAGTGACTTATCACCATATTACTGTCACTTTGCACCTTATAAGAGTCACTTTCCATCATATATTGGTACAATTAACATGTTAACATCATATACATCCAATTAGAAATCCTTTTACCACATCTTGGTGCCACATTCAAACAAGTCAATTTTGGTTCAAATTAACCATGTATGTCACTTTTCACCATATTAAAGTCATTTTGCACCCTATATGAGTCACTTTCCACCACAAATTTATACAATTAACATGTTAACATCATATACATCCGAATTAGCAACCTTTTACCACCTCTTAATTCCACTTTCATACAGGTCAATTTTGTTCCACATTTTGGTTCTAATCAACCATGGAAGTTACTTTTCACCATATTAGAGTCACTTTGCACCTTATAAGAGTCACTTTCCACCATATATACAACAATTAACATTTTAACATCATATACATCCAGTTTGACATCCTTTTACCATCTATTAATGCCACTTTCATGCAAATTAATTTTATTCCACATTTTGGCTCTAATCAACCATGTAAGTCACTTTTCACCATATTAGAGTCACTTTGCACCCTATAAGAGTCACTTTCCCCATATATTGATACAATTAACATATTGACATCATGTACATGCAATTAAACATCCTTTAGCCACCTTTTGGTACCCCTTCCTACAAGTCAATTTTGGGCCACATTTTGGCTCTAATCAATCATGTAAGTGACTTATCACCATATTAGAGTCACTTTGCACCTTATAAGAGTCACTTGCCATCATATATTGGTACAACTAACATTTTAACATCATATACATCCAATTAGAAATCCTTTTACCACCTCTTACTGCTACATTCATACAAGTCAATTTTGGTCCACATTTTGGTTCAAATTAACCATGTAAGTCACTTTTCACCATGTTAGAGTCATTTTGCACCCTATATGAGTCACTTTCCAGCATATATTTATACAATTAATATGTTAACATCATATACATCTGAATTGACATCCTTTTACCACCTCTTAATTCCACTTTCATACAGGTCAATTTTGTTCCACATTTTGTTTCTAATCAACCATGTAAGTCACTTTTCACCATATTAGAGTCACTTTGCACCTTATAAGAGTCACTTTCCACCATATATACAACAATTAACATTTTAACATCATATACATCCAGTTTGACAACCTTTTACCATCTATTAATGCCACTTTCATGCAAATTAATTTTATTCCACATTTTGGCTCTAATCAACCATGTAAGTACCTTTTCACCATATTAGAGTCACTTTGCACCCTATAAGAGTCACTTTCCCCATATATTGATACAATTAACATATTAACATCATGTACATGCAATTAAACATCCTTTAGCCACCTTTTGGTACCCCTTCGTACAAGTCAATTTTGGGCCACATTTGGCTCTAATCAATCATGTAAGTGACTTATCACCATATTAGAGTCACTTTGCACCTTATAAGAGTCATTTGCCATCATATATTGGTACAACTAACATTTTAACATCATATACATCCAATTAGAAATCCTTTTACCACCTCTTACTGCCACATTCATACAAGTCAATTTTGGTCCACATTTGGTTCAAATTAACCATGTAAGTCACTTTTCACCATATTAGAGTCATTTTGCACCCTATATGAGTCACTTTCCAGCATATATTTATACAATTAACATAACATCATATACATCCGAATTGACATCCTTTTACCACCTCTTAATTCCACTTTCATACAGGTCAATTTTGTTCCACATTTTGTTTCTAATCAACCATGTAAGTCACTTTTCACCATATTAGAGTCACTTTGCACCTTATAAGAGTCACTTTCCACCATATATACAACAATTAACATTTTAACATCATATACATCCAGTTTGACATCCTGTTACCATCTATTAATGCCACTTTCATGCAAATTAATTTTATTCCACATTTTGGCTCTAATCAACCATGTAAGTACCTTTTCACCATATTAGAGTCACTTTGCACCCTATAAGAGTCACTTTCCCCATATATTGATACAATTAACATATTAACATCATGTACATGCAATTAAACATCCTTTAGCCACCTTTTGGTACCCCTTCCTACAAGTCAATTTTGGGCCACATTTTGGCTCTAATCAATCATGTAAGTGACTTATCACCATATTAGAGTCACTTTGCACCTTATAAGAGTCACTTGCCATCATATATTGGTACAATTAACATGTTAACATCATATACATCCAATTAGAAATCCTTTTACCACCTCTTACTGCCACATTCATACAAGTCAATTTTGGTCCACATTTTGGTTCAAATTAACCATGTAAGTCACTTTTCACCATATTAGAGTCATTTTGCACCCTATATGAGTCACTTCCCAGCATATATTTATACAATTAACATGTTAACATCATATACATCCGAATTGACATCCTTTTACCACCTCTTAATTCCACTTTCATATAGGTCAATTTTGTTCCACATTTTGGTTCTAATCAACCATGTAAGTCACTTTTCACCATATTAGAGTCACTTTGCACCTTATAAGAGTCACTTTCCACCATATATACAACAATTAACATGTTAACATCATATACATCCAGTTTGACATCCTTTTACCACCTATTAATGCCACTTTCATGCAAGTTAATTTTATTCCACATTTTGGCTCTAATCAACCATGTAAGTCACTTTTCACCATATTAGAGTCACTTTGCACCCTATAAGAGTCACTTTCCCCATATATTGATACAATTAACATGTTAACATCATGTACATGCAATTAAACATCCTTTAACCACCTTTTGGTACCCCTTTCCTACAAGTCAATTTTGGGCCACATTTTGGCTCTAATCAATCATGTAAGTGACTTATCACCATATTACTGTCACTTTGCACCTTATAAGAGTCACTTTCCATCATATATTGGTACAATTAACATGTTAACATCATATACATCCAATTAGAAATCCTTTTACCACATCTTGGTGCCACATTCAAACAAGTCAATTTTGGTTCAAATTAACCATGTATGTCACTTTTCACCATATTAAAGTCATTTTGCACCCTATATGAGTCACTTTCCACCACATATTTATACAATTAACATGTTAACATCATATACATCCGAATTAGCAACCTTTTACCACCTCTTAATTCCACTTTCATACAGGTCAATTTTGTTCCACATTTTGTTTCTAATCAACCATGTAAGTCACTTTTCACCATATTAGAGTCACTTTGCACCTTATAAGAGTCACTTTCCACCATATATACAACAATTAACATTTTAACATCATATACATCCAGTTTGACATCCTTTTACCATCTATTAATGCCACTTTCATGCAAATTAATTTTATTCCACATTTTGGCTCTAATCAACCATGTAAGTACCTTTTCACCATATTAGAGTCACTTTGCACCCTATAAGAGTCACTTTCCCCATATATTGATACAATTAACATATTAACATCATGTACATGCAATTAAACATCCTTTAGCCACCTTTTGGTACCCCTTCCTACAAGTCAATTTTGGGCCACATTTTGGCTCTAATCAATCATGTAAGTGACTTATCACCATATTAGAGTCACTTTGCACCTTATAAGAGTCACTTGCCATCATATATTGGTACAAATAACATGTTAACATCATATACATCCAATTAGAAATCCTTTTACCACCTCTTACTGCCACATTCATACAAGTCAATTTTGGTCCACATTTTGGTTCAAATTAACCATGTAAGTCACTTTTCACCATATTAGAGTCATTTTGCACCCTATATGAGTCACTTTCCAGCATATATTTATACAATTAACATGTTAACATCATATACATCCGAATTGACATCCTTTTACCACCTCTTAATTCCACTTTCATATAGGTCAATTTTGTTCCACATTTTGGTTCTAATCAACCATGTAAGTCACTTTTCACCATATTAGAGTCACTTTGCACCTTATAAGAGTCACTTTCCACCATATATACAACAATTAACATGTTAACATCATATACATCCAGTTTGACATCCTTTTACCACCTATTAATGCCACTTTCATGCAAGTTAATTTTATTCCACATTTTGGCTCTAATCAACCATGTAAGTCACTTTTCACCATATTAGAGTCACTTTGCACCCTATAAGAGTCACTTTCCCCATATATTGATACAATTAACATGTTAACATCATGTACATGCAATTAAACATCCTTTAACCACCTTTTGATACCCCTTTCCTACAAGTCAATTTTGGGCCACATTTTGGCTCTAATCAATCATGTAAGTGACTTATCACCATATTACTGTCACTTTGCACCTTATAAGAGTCACTTTCCATCATATATTGGTACAATTAACATGTTAACATCATATACATCCAATTAGAAATCCTTTTACCACATCTTGGTGCCACATTCAAACAAGTCAATTTTGGTTCAAATTAACCATGTATGTCACTTTTCACCATATTAAAGTCATTTTGCACCCTATATGAGTCACTTTCCACCACATATTTATACAATTAACATGTTAACATCATATACATCCGAATTAGCAACCTTTTACCACCTCTTAATTCCACTTTCATACAGGTCAATTTTGTTCCACATTTTGGTTCTAATCAACCATGGAAGTTACTTTTCACCATATTAGAGTCACTTTGCACCTTATAAGAGTCACTTTCCACCATATATACAACAATTAACATTTTAACATCATATACATCCAGTTTGACATCCTTTTACCATCTATTAATGCCACTTTCATGCAAATTAATTTTATTCCACATTTTGGCTCTAATCAACCATGTAAGTCACTTTTCACCATATTAGAGTCACTTTGCACCCTATAAGAGTCACTTTCCCCATATATTGATACAATTAACATATTAACATCATGTACATGCAATTAAACATCCTTTAGCCACCTTTTGGTACCCCTTCCTACAAGTCAATTTTGGGCCACATTTTGGCTCTAATCAATCATGTAAGTGACTTATCACCATATTAGAGTCACTTTGCACCTTATAAGAGTCACTTGCCATCATATATTGGTACAACTAACATTTTAACATCATATACATCCAATTAGAAATCCTTTTACCACCTCTTACTGCTACATTCATACAAGTCAATTTTGGTCCACATTTTGGTTCAAATTAACCATGTAAGTCACTTTTCACCATGTTAGAGTCATTTTGCACCCTATATGAGTCACTTTCCAGCATATATTTATACAATTAATATGTTAACATCATATACATCTGAATTGACATCCTTTTACCACCTCTTAATTCCACTTTCATACAGGTCAATTTTGTTCCACATTTTGTTTCTAATCAACCATGTAAGTCACTTTTCACCATATTAGAGTCACTTTGCACCTTATAAGAGTCACTTTCCACCATATATACAACAATTAACATTTTAACATCATATACATCCAGTTTGACAACCTTTTACCATCTATTAATGCCACTTTCATGCAAATTAATTTTATTCCACATTTTGGCTCTAATCAACCATGTAAGTACCTTTTCACCATATTAGAGTCACTTTGCACCCTATAAGAGTCAGTTTCCCCATATATTGATACAATTAACATATTAACATCATGTACATGCAATTAAACATCCTTTAGCCACCTTTTGGTACCCCTTCGTACAAGTCAATTTTGGGCCACATTTTGGCTCTAATCAATCATGTAAGTGACTTATCACCATATTAGAGTCACTTTGCACCTTATAAGAGTCATTTGCCATCATATATTGGTACAACTAACATTTTAACATCATATACATCCAATTAGAAATCCTTTTACCACCTCTTACTGCCACATTCATACAAGTCAATTTTGGTCCACATTTTGGTTCAAATTAACCATGTAAGTCACTTTTCACCATATTAGAGTCATTTTGCACCCTATATGAGTCACTTTCCAGCATATATTTATACAATTAACATAACATCATATACATCCGAATTGACATCCTTTTACCACCTCTTAATTCCACTTTCATACAGGTCAATTTTGTTCCACATTTTGTTTCTAATCAACCATGTAAGTCACTTTTCACCATATTAGAGTCACTTTGCACCTTATAAGAGTCACTTTCCACCATATATACAACAATTAACATTTTAACATCATATACATCCAGTTTGACATCCTGTTACCATCTATTAATGCCACTTTCATGCAAATTAATTTTATTCCACATTTTGGCTCTAATCAACCATGTAAGTACCTTTTCACCATATTAGAGTCACTTTGCACCCTATAAGAGTCACTTTCCCCATATATTGATACAATTAACATATTAACATCATGTACATGCAATTAAACATCCTTTAGCCACCTTTTGGTACCCCTTCCTACAAGTCAATTTTGGGCCACATTTTGGCTCTAATCAATCATGTAAGTGACTTATCACCATATTAGAGTCACTTTGCACCTTATAAGAGTCACTTGCCATCATATATTGGTACAACTAACATTTTAACATCATATACATCCAATTAGAAATCCTTTTACCACCTCTTACTGCCACATTCATACAAGTCAATTTTGGTCCACATTTTGGTTCAAATTAACCATGTAAGTCACTTTTCACCATATTAGAGTCATTTTGCACCCTATATGAGTCACTTTCCAGCATATATTTATACAATTAACATAACATCATATACATCCGAATTGACATCCTTTTACCACCTCTTAATTCCACTTTCATACAGGTCAATTTTGTTCCACATTTTGTTTCTAATCAACCATGTAAGTCACTTTTCACCATATTAGAGTCACTTTGCACCTTATAAGAGTCACTTTCCACCATATATACAACAATTAACATTTTAACATCATATACATCCAGTTTGACATCCTGTTACCATCTATTAATGCCACTTTCATGCAAATTAATTTTATTCCACATTTTGGCTCTAATCAACCATGTAAGTACCTTTTCACCATATTAGAGTCACTTTGCACCCTATAAGAGTCACTTTCCCCATATATTGATACAATTAACATATTAACATCATGTACATGCAATTAAACATCCTTTAGCCACCTTTTGGTACCCCTTCCTACAAGTCAATTTTGGGCCACATTTTGGCTCTAATCAATCATGTAAGTGACTTATCACCATATTAGAGTCACTTTGCACCTTATAAGAGTCACTTGCCATCATATATTGGTACAATTAACATGTTAACATCATATACATCCAATTAGAAATCCTTTTACCACCTCTTACTGCCACATTCATACAAGTCAATTTTGGTCCACATTTTGGTTCAAATTAACCATGTAAGTCACTTTTCACCATATTAGAGTCATTTTGCACCCTATATGAGTCACTTCCCAGCATATATTTATACAATTAACATGTTAACATCATATACATCCGAATTGACATCCTTTTACCACCTCTTAATTCCACTTTCATATAGGTCAATTTTGTTCCACATTTTGGTTCTAATCAACCATGTAAGTCACTTTTCACCATATTAGAGTCACTTTGCACCTTATAAGAGTCACTTTCCACCATATATACAACAATTAACATGTTAACATCATATACATCCAGTTTGACATCCTTTTACCACCTATTAATGCCACTTTCATGCAAGTTAATTTTATTCCACATTTTGGCTCTAATCAACCATGTAAGTCACTTTTCACCATATTAGAGTCACTTTGCACCCTATAAGAGTCACTTTCCCCATATATTGATACAATTAACATGTTAACATCATGTACATGCAATTAAACATCCTTTAACCACCTTTTGGTACCCCTTTCCTACAAGTCAATTTTGGGCCACATTTTGGCTCTAATCAATCATGTAAGTGACTTATCACCATATTACTGTCACTTTGCACCTTATAAGAGTCACTTTCCATCATATATTGGTACAATTAACATGTTAACATCATATACATCCAATTAGAAATCCTTTTACCACATCTTGGTGCCACATTCAAACAAGTCAATTTTGGTTCAAATTAACCATGTATGTCACTTTTCACCATATTAAAGTCATTTTGCACCCTATATGAGTCACTTTCCACCACATATTTATACAATTAACATGTTAACATCATATACATCCGAATTAGCAACCTTTTACCACCTCTTAATTCCACTTTCATACAGGTCAATTTTGTTCCACATTTTGGTTCTAATCAACCATGGAAGTTACTTTTCACCATATTAGAGTCACTTTGCACCTTATAAGAGTCACTTTCCACCATATATACAACAATTAACATTTTAACATCATATACATCCAGTTTGACATCCTTTTACCATCTATTAATGCCACTTTCATGCAAATTAATTTTATTCCACATTTTGGCTCTAATCAACCATGTAAGTCACTTTTCACCATATTAGAGTCACTTTGCACCCTATAAGAGTCACTTTCCCCATATATTGATACAATTAACATATTAACATCATGTACATGCAATTAAACATCCTTTAGCCACCTTTTGGTACCCCTTCCTACAAGTCAATTTTGGGCCACATTTTGGCTCTAATCAATCATGTAAGTGACTTATCACCATATTAGAGTCACTTTGCACCTTATAAGAGTCACTTGCCATCATATATTGGTACAACTAACATTTTAACATCATATACATCCAATTAGAAATCCTTTTACCACCTCTTACTGCTACATTCATACAAGTCAATTTTGGTCCACATTTTGGTTCAAATTAACCATGTAAGTCACTTTTCACCATGTTAGAGTCATTTTGCACCCTATATGAGTCACTTTCCAGCATATATTTATACAATTAATATGTTAACATCATATACATCTGAATTGACATCCTTTTACCACCTCTTAATTCCACTTTCATACAGGTCAATTTTGTTCCACATTTTGTTTCTAATCAACCATGTAAGTCACTTTTCACCATATTAGAGTCACTTTGCACCTTATAAGAGTCACTTTCCACCATATATACAACAATTAACATTTTAACATCATATACATCCAGTTTGACAACCTTTTACCATCTATTAATGCCACTTTCATGCAAATTAATTTTATTCCACATTTTGGCTCTAATCAACCATGTAAGTACCTTTTCACCATATTAGAGTCACTTTGCACCCTATAAGAGTCACTTTCCCCATATATTGATACAATTAACATATTAACATCATGTACATGCAATTAAACATCCTTTAGCCACCTTTTGGTACCCCTTCGTACAAGTCAATTTTGGGCCACATTTTGGCTCTAATCAATCATGTAAGTGACTTATCACCATATTAGAGTCACTTTGCACCTTATAAGAGTCACTTGCCATCATATATTGGTACAACTAACATTTTAACATCATATACATCCAATTAGAAATCCTTTTACCACCTCTTACTGCCACATTCATACAAGTCAATTTTGGTCCACATTTTGGTTCAAATTAACCATGTAAGTCACTTTTCACCATATTAGAGTCATTTTGCACCCTATATGAGTCACTTTCCAGCATATATTTATACAATTAACATAACATCATATACATCCGAATTGACATCCTTTTACCACCTCTTAATTCCACTTTCATACAGGTCAATTTTGTTCCACATTTTGTTTCTAATCAACCATGTAAGTCACTTTTCACCATATTAGAGTCACTTTGCACCTTATAAGAGTCACTTTCCACCATATATACAACAATTAACATTTTAACATCATATACATCCAGTTTGACATCCTTTTACCATCTATTAATGCCACTTTCATGCAAATTAATTTTATTCCACATTTTGGCTCTAATCAACCATGTAAGTACCTTTTCACCATATTAGAGTCACTTTGCACCCTATAAGAGTCACTTTCACCATATATTGATACAATTAACATATTAACATCATGTACATGCAATTAAACATCCTTTAGCCACCTTTTGGTACCCCTTCCTACAAGTCAATTTTGGGCCACATTTTGGCTCTAATCAATCATGTAAGTGACTTATCACCATATTAGAGTCACTTTGCACCTTATAAGAGTCACTTGCCATCATATATTGGTACAATTAACATGTTAACATCATATACATCCAATTAGAAATCCTTTTACCACCTCTTACTGCCACATTCATACAAGTCAATTTTGGTCCACATTTTGGTTCAAATTAACCATGTAAGTCACTTTTCACCATATTTGAGTCATTTTGCACCCTATATGAGTCACTTTCCAGCATATATTTATACAATTAACATGTTAACATCATATACATCCGAATTGACATCCTTTTACCACCTCTTAATTCCACTTTCATATAGGTCAATTTTGTTCCACATTTTGGTTGTAATCAACCATGTAAGTCACTTTTCACCATATTAGAGTCACTTTGCACCTTATAAGAGTCACTTTCTACCATATATACAACAATTAACATGTTAACATCATATACATCCAGTTTGACATCCTTTTACCACCTATTAATGCCACTTTCATGCAAGTTAATTTTATTCCACATTTTGGCTCTAATCAACCATGTAAGTCACTTTTCACCATATTAGAGTCACTTTGCACCCTATAAGAGTCACTTTACCCATATATTGATACAATTAACATGTTAACATCATGTACATACAATTAAACATCCTTTAACCACATTTTGGAACCCCTTTCCTACAAGTCAATTTTGGGCCACATTTTGGCTCTAATCAATCATGTAAGTGACTTATCACCATTTTAGAGTCACTTTGCACCTTATAAGAGTCACTTGCCATCATATATTGGTACAATTAACATGTTAACATCATATACATCCAATTAGAAATCCTTTTACCACCTCTTAGTGCCACATTTGTACAAGTCAATTTTGGTACACATTTTGGTTCTAATTAACCATGTAAGTCACTTTTCACCATATTCGAGTCATTTTGCACCCTATATGAGTCACTTTCCACAATCTATTTGTATAATTAACATGTTAATATCATATACATCCAATTTGACATCCTTTTACCACCTCTTAATGCCACTTTCATACAAGTTAATTTTATTCCACATTTTGCCTCTAATCAACCATGTAAGTCACTTTTCATCATATTAGAGTCACTTTGCACCCTATAAGAGTCACTTTCTCCATATATTGATACAATTAACATGTTAACATCATGTACATGCAATTAATCATCCTTTAACCACCTTTTCGTACCCCTTTCCTACAAGTCAATTTTGGGCCACATTTTGGCTCTAATCAATCATGTAAGTGACTTATCACCATATTACAGTCACTTTGCACCTTATAAGAGTCACTTGCCATCATATATTGGTACAATTAACATGTTAATATCATATACATCCAATTAGAAATCCTTTTACCACATCTTGGTGCCACATTCATACAAGTCAATTTTGGTTCAAATTAACCATGTAAGTCACTTTTCACCATAATAGAGTCATTTTGCACCCTATATGAGTCACTTTCCACCACATATTTATATAATTAACATGTTAACATCATATACATCCAAATTAGCAACCTTTTACCACCTCTTAATTCCACTTTCATACAGGTCAATTTTGTTCCACATTTTGGTTCTAATCAACCATGTAAGTCACTTTTCACCATATTAGAGTCACTTTGCACCTTATAAGAGTCACTTTCCACCATATATACAACAATTAATATTTTAACATCATATACATTCAGTTTGACAACCTTTTACCACCTATTAATGCCACTTTCATACAAGTTAATTTTATTCCACATTTTGGCTCTAATCAACCATGTAAGTCACTTTTCACCATATTAGAGTCACTTTGCACCCTATAAGAGTCACTTTCCCCATATATTGATACAATTAACATGTTAACATCATGTACATGCAATTAAGCATCCTTTAACCACCTTTCGGTACCCCTTTCCTACAAGTCAATTTTGGGCCATATTTTGGCTCTAATCAATCATGTAAGTGACTTATCACCATATTAGAGTCACTTTGCACTTTATAAGAGTCACTTGTCATCATATATTGGTAAAATTAACATGTCAACATCATATACATCCAATTAGAAATCCTTTTACCACCTCTTAGTGCCACATTCATACAAGTCAATTTTGGTCCACATTTTGGTTCAAATTAACCATGTAAGTCACTTTTCACCATATTAGAGTCATTTTGCACCCTATATGAGTCACTTTCCACCATATATTTATACAATTAGCATGTTAACATCATATACATCCGAATTGACATCTTTTTAACACCTCTTAATTCCACTTTCATACAGGTGAATTTTGTTCGACATTTTGGTTCAAATCAACCATGTAAGTCACTTTTCACCACATTAGAGTCACTTTGCACCTTATAAGAGTCACTTTCCACCATATATACAACAATTTACATTTTAACATCATATACATCAAGTTTGACATCCTTTTACCATCTATTAATGCCACTTTCATGCAAATTAATTTTATGCCACATTTTGGCTCTAATCAACCATGTAAGTCACTTTTCACCATATTAGAGTGACTTTGCACCCTATAAGAGTCACTTTACCCATATATTGATACAATTAACATGTTAACATCATGTACATGCAATTAAACATCCTTTAACCACATTTTGGAACCACTTTCCTACAAGTCAATTTTGGGCCACATTTTGGCTCTAATCAATCATGTAAGTGACTTGTCACCATTTTAGAGTCACTTTGCACCTTATAAGAGTCACTTGCCATCATATATTGGTACAATTAACATGTTAACGTCATATACATCCAATTAGAAATCCTTTTACCACCTCTTAGTGCAACATTCGTACAAGTCAATTTTGGTCCACATTTTGGTTCAAATTAACCATGTAAGTCACTTTTGACCATATTAGAGTCATTTTGCACCTTATAAGAGTCACTTTCCACCATATATACAACAATTAATATTTTAACATCATATACATTCAGTTTGACAACCTTTTACCACCTATTAATGCCACTTTCATACAAGTTAATTTTATTCCACATTTTGGCTCTAATCAACCATGTAAGTCATTTTTCACCATATTAGAGTCACTTTGCACCCTATAAGAGTCACTTTCCCCATATATTGATAAAATTAACATGTTAACATCATGTACATGCAATTAAACATCCTTTAACCACCTTTTGGTACCCCTTTCCTACAAATCAATTTTGGGCCATATTTTGGCTCTAATCAATCATGTAAGTGACTTATCACCATATTAGAGTCACTTTGCACCTTATAAGAGTCACTTGCCATCATATATTTGTACAATTAACATGTTAACATCATATACATCCAATTAGAAATCCTATTACCACCTCTTAGTGCCACATTCATACAAGTCAATTTTGGTCCACATTTTGGTTCAAATTAACCATGTAAGTCACTTTTGACAATATTAGAGTCATTTTGCACCCTATATGAGTCACTTTCCACCATATATTTATACAATTAACATGTTAACATCATATACATCCGAATTGACATCCTTTTACCCCTCTTAATTCCACTTTCATACAGGTGAATTTTGTTCGACATTTTGGTTCAAATCAACCATGTAAGTCACTTTTCACCATATTATAGTCACTTTGCACCTTATAAGAGTCACTTTCCACCATATATACAACAATTAACATTTTAACATCATATACATCCAGTTTGACATCCTTTTACCATCTATTAATGCCACTTTCATGCAAATTAATGTTATTCAACATTTTGGCTCTAATCAACCATGTAAGTCACTTTTCACCATATTAGAGTCACTTTGCACCCTATAAGAGTCACTTTACCCATATATTGATACAATTAACATGTTAACATCATGTACATGCAATTAAACATCCTTTAACCACATTTTGGAACCCCTTTCCTACAAGTCAATTTTGGGCCACATCTTGGCTCTAATTAATCATGTAAGTGACTTATCACCATTTTAGAGTCACTTTGCACCTTATAAGAGTCACTTGCCATCATATATTGGTACAATTAACATGTTAACATCATATACATCCAATTAGAAATCCTTTACCACATCTTGGTGCCACATTCATACAAGTCAATTTTGGTTCAAATTAACCATGTAAGTCACTTTTCACCATATTAGAGTCATTTTGCACCCTATATGAGTCACTTTCCACCACATATTTATACAATTAACATGTTAACATCATATACATCCGAATTAGCAACCTTTTACCACCTCTTAATTCCACTTTCATTGTAACGCCCCCAAATCCGGGGTCAGAAGATTTGGTCGTCACTATGAAACCTCAATCCAAAATAACCTGTTTAATCAAAATTAAATGCCAGCGGAAGATATTTAGCATAAATGACCCCAAACTAATCCAAGATCTTTTAAGGTTACAGTTCTAGAAACAAGAAATCCAAATTCCACAAATAAATTTTTCACTTTCTTTTAAAACTCTTTTCAATAAATTCCAACTCAAAACTAAACCCACTAGTATAACTTCGAAATGAAGTATACTAGGCCCAAATAAAATATACAACTATATATAATATAATATAAACAACTTTACACAATAAAACTTACACTAGTCCGCAAACCCTGGACCAACCACCTTCCAAAAGCTTCTTCTTTGCTTCCTCGAATTACGCAGCTAAACAGCGCAAGCTAATCCTCACTAGAGGTTAAATTTAAAAACAAGCAAGTATGAGCGAAAGAAATGCTCAGCAAGATCATTACGACATATATATGGTCTTTTGATATAAAACCGACATCTGCAATAGCGCAGAACATTTAAAAATCAAAATTGTTGATCCAGAAAATTTAGTTAAGGAATCCCAGAATTGATTCCTTCTCTGTATTCAAAATCCTTTTGATATTTTTGAGTGAAAATGCTTCAGCCATACTTTGAATCTTGACGAAAATGAAACTCGTAAAACAGTGTTTACGGAAATATCGTAAACCACAATAACAAGAACCAATGATTATGGATTTAATCATAAACTTTACTCCAAAACCGAACTCTTGAAATTAATACTTATTTTGTTGTCATATCAAATTAGATATTAATACGAACTTTGATGCTCACAACCTACCTGCGCTAAAATAGGGAAGTCAACATCAATCATCTGCATTAATACCACCTTTGATATTTAATAACTTAAATATCAACATCAATCAGAATTTGAATCAAAACTGCATTCCACCTTTATTCAAAACCAAAACAGTTGATAAATCATTCCTTATAAGATTATCAAAAGCAATATAATAATTTAGATTGGAATCCTCGAACGACGGTATGTTGCCGCCGGTGATCAGCCGCGGAGCAACACCGGTATGCCGAAGCATATCCAACTAAACAAAGGGGTACCCAAGGCACATATCGGCCTAGCAAGGTGTTATATCCTGTATAACACATAGCTCACGCTGGACCGCCGCCACGGCCTCTTACGCAACCATCCAATCTTAAAACATTTTTATTGAAATGGGGTCATGATACTCGACACCCGAAATAATTTTATTCCCCCAATTCTTGGGTAGGAATATTCGCAACCAAATCACTTTTATCAAAATCCAAAACATTTATAAATCCGATAATTGGATAAGTAAAATTACTTGACTATTCTGAACATAGAATAACAGATGAGTATTTGCATAAACATAATTATTTAATTCAGCGATATGTAAAACATCTATCTATCTTGAACTGAATAGGGAAAACAATACTTGCATGATACGATTCAAAATAAATATCACTTGAACAATAAGTGATGATAGAAATACTTGCCTTTGGGTTTTAGCAGTTAGTCACACTCGCAAACACGCATCTATTCTGACATTCTGCCTCAAAACATCACCGTCTTTATTCAACAAATCATTTGGTCTGCTGCTCATGCAGTGCTGCAACCCAAGATTCCATACTATTCAACTCTACTCTTTACCCATTCCATCTGGTCCTGATCGACTTGAGAGATCCGCATCCAAAATAAATTCTGATCAACCCGAAGAGAAAATCTGATGTCCGGAAAATATCTCCAGAAAAATCCGAAATTAATGGTCATAGACATATACATGCTGAGATACCATGTGGAGTAATCACCACCTCCAAACTCTTTTTCTACGCCCCGAAAATAAATTAAAACGAAAATATAACGGAAATATGCCCCGCAAATTTTCTTCTCAAAACCTTGCAATATATATACCTATGCGTAGGTATCGAAGCGCTGATCGTTTATATATATAATAATTGAAATTTGGATAAACGGTTTGAGAGATATGAATTTTTGAAAATTAAAAGTATATAAACAGGGAGAGAGACAGAGAGACAGAGGGGGAAGAAACTGTTTTGGTAAAAGGGGGGTTTGTTTTGTTCACGGGTGGCAGGTGGGGGTGGTGGCCTCCTGCCACATTTTCTTCTTTTGTTTTTTTTTTTTTGTTTTTTTTTTTCAACAGATCACAGCAACATATCCTTATTTATATCTGAAAATTTTGTTTTGCCCCGCATTTCTCAACTTATCGAATAAACGCGCCGGTAAATAAAATCAGAAAATTACCAAACAAATTCTAAAATTCTCAGAATAATTAAAAACTAATAAAATAAAATTTTTATAATTTTTAAAGCATTTTTGACTTGCTCGTTATACCCGCATTACACAATTTAACGAACCGAGCTGCACTTGAAAGAAATTCAGAAAATTACGAAAATAGTCTTAAAATGTTACAAATATCCCGAAGTTTATAAAAACATAAGTTTTGAAATTTTAAAATAATTTTTGAAACGCAATTTATACCCGCTTTTATCAATTAAACGATTCAACGCGCGGGTAAAATTAATCCTAAAAATTCTCAAAATAATTTTAAAATTCTCAGAATATTCCAAACTTAAATAAATATGAGTTTCATAATTTTTGAAAAATTTTAGAATTAAATACGGATTTTACAAATAAATGCAATCAGAAAATCATACAGGGCTAAATAATTGATGAAATATTGATTTCTAAATTTTATAAAATCCCAAAAAATAATTATAGTAATTATAAAGTCATAAAAATTTTTTTGAAAGATAATTTAAATATTTATGAAATTAGATTTTCAATAAAATCACTTTTAAAGACAAAAACAAAACGATACGACTCAGTAATTAATAATACAAATAATCCTCAATCACAACTAAGTCACACACAATTAATATTACATACAACACATAGCAGACATAATATCCATCCAATCCCTAATATTACTAAACGAACTCAATTTACCGATATCAATAAATGATCGGTTTTCAAATAAACTTTTGAAAATAATACATTTAAGCAAATATTTTTAGAAATTAACAAGGATCGATATAACACTCAACAATTAGCACATTACCATTTAATAACACAAACTCGTCAAATAGGAATAAAATATCCCCAATTTTATTCCTTCTAAATCAGAAAATCACATAAACATATTCAAATAATAATAATAATAATTCTGAAAATACGGGATATCACATTCATACAGGTCAATTTTATTCCACATTTTGGTTCTAATCAACCATGCAAGTCACTTATCACCATATTAGAGTCACTTTGCACCTTATAAGAGTCACTTTCCACCATATATACAACAATTAATATTTTAACATCATATACATTCAGTTTGACAACCTTTTACCACCTATTAATGCCACTTTCATACAAGTTAATTTTATTCCACATTTTGGCTCTAATCAACCATGTAAGTCACTTTTCACCATATTAGAGTCACTTTGCACCCTATAAGAGTCACTTTCCCCATATATTGATACAATTAACATGTTAACATCATGTACATGCAATTAAACATCCTTTAACCACCTTTTGGTACCCCTTTCCTACAAGTCAATTTTGGGCCATATTTTGGCTCTAATCAATCATGTAAGTGACTTATCACATATATTAGAGTCACTTTGCACCTTATAAGAGTCACTTGCCATCATATATTGGTACAATTAACATGTTAACATCATATACATCCAATTAGAAATTCTTTTACCACCTCTTAGTGCCACATTCATACAAGTCAATTTTGGTCCACATTTTGGTTCAAATTAACCATGTAAGTCACTTTTCACAATATTAGAGTCATTTTGCACCCCATATGAGTCACTTTCCACCATATATTTATACAATTAACATGTTAACATCATATACATCCGAATTGACATCCTTTTACCACCTCTTAATTCCACTTTCATACAGGTGAATTTTGTTCGACATTTTGGTTCAAATCAACCATGTAAGTCACTTTTCACCATATTAGAGTCACTTTGCACCTTATAAGAGTCATTTTCCACCATATATATACAACAATTAACATTTTAACATCATATACATCCAGTTTGACATCCTTTTACCATCTATTAATACCACTTTCATGCAAATTAATTTTATTCCACATTTTGGCTCTAATCAACCATGTAAGTCACTTTTCACCATATTAGAGTCACTTTGCACCCTATAAGAGTCATTTTCCCCATATATTCATACAATTAACATGTTAACATGATGTACATGCAATTAAACATCCTTTAACCACCTTTTGATACCCCTTTCCTACAAGTCAATTTTGGGCCACATTTTGGCTCTAATCAATCATGTAAGTGACTTATCACCATATTAGAGTCACTTTGCACCTTATAAGAGTCACTTGCCATCATATATTGGTACAATTAACATGTTAACATCATATACATCGAATTAGAAATCCTTTTACCACCTCTTAGTGCCACATTCATACAAGTCAATTTTGGTCCACATTTTGGTTCAAATTAACCGTACAGTGACTTTTCACCATATTAGAGTCATTTTGCACCCTATATGAGTCACTTTCCACCATATATTTATACAATTAACATGTTAACATCATATACATCTGAATTGACATCCTCTTACCACTTCTTAATTCCACTTTCATACAGGTCAATTTTGTTCCACATTTTGGTTCTAATCAACAATGTAAGTCACTTTTCACCATATTAGAGTCACTTTGCACCTTATTAGAGTCACTTTCCACCATATATACAACAATTACCATGTTAACATCATATACATCCAGTTTGACATCCTTTTACCACCTATTAATGCCACTTTCATACAAGTTAATTTTATTCCACATTTTGGCTCTAATCAACCATGTAAGTCACTTTTCACCATATTAGAGTCACTTTGCACCCTATAAGAGTCACTTTCCCCATATATTGATACAATTAACATATTAACATCATGTACATGCAATTAAACATCCTTTAACCACCTTTCGGTACCCCTTTCCTACAAGTCAATTTTGGGCCACATTTTGGCTCTAATCAATCATGTAAGTGACTAATCACCATATTAGAGTCACTTTGCACCTTATAAGAGTCACTTGCCATCATATATTGGTACAATTAACATGTTAACATCATATACATCCAATTAGAGATCCTTTTACCACCTCTTATTGCCACATTCATACAAGTCAATTTTGGTCCACATTTTGGTTCAAATTAACCATGTAAGTCACTTTTCACCATATTAGAGTCATTTTGCACCCTATATGAGTCACATTCCAGCATATATTTATACAATTAACATGTTAACATCATATACATCCGAATTGACATCCTTTTACCACCTCTTAATTCCACTTTCATACAGGTCAATTTTGTTCCACATTTTGTTTCTAATCAACCATGTAAGTCACTTTTCACCATATTAGAGTCACTTTGCACCTTACAAGAGTCACTTTCCACCATATATACAACAATTAACATGTTAACATCATATACATCCAGTTTGACATCCTTTTACCACCTATTAATGCCACTTTCATGCAAATTAATTTTATTCCACATTTTGGCTCTAATCAACCATGTAAGTCACTTTTCACCATATTAGAGTAACTTTGCACCCTATAAGAGTCACTTTCCCCACATATTGATACAATTAATATGTTAACATCATGTACATGCAATTAAACATCCTTTAACCACCTTTTCGTACCCCTTTCCTACAAGTCAATTTTGGGCCACATTTTGGCTCTAATCAATCATGTAAGTGACTTATCACCATATTGCAGTCACTTTGCACCTTTTAAGAGTCACTTGCCATCATATATTGGTACAATTAACATGTTAACATCATATACATCCAATTAGAAATCCTTTTACCACATCTTGGTGCCACATTCATACAAGTCAATTTTGGTTCAAATTAACCATGTAAGTCACTTTTCACCATAATAGAGTCATTTTGCACCCTATATGAGTCACTTTCCACCACATATTTATATAATTAACATGTTAACATCATATACATCCGAATTAGCAACCTTTTACCACATCTTAATTCCACTTTCATACAGGTCAATTTTGTTCCACATTTTGGTTCTAATCAACCATGTAAGTCACTTTTCACCATATTAGAGTCACTTTGCACCTTATAAGAGTCACTTTCCACCATATATACAACAATTAATATTTTAACATCATATACATTCAGTTTGACAACCTTTTTCCACCACACTTTCATACAAGTTAATTTTATTCCACATTTTGGCTCTAATCAACCATGTAAGTCACTTTTCACCATATTAGAGTCACTTTGCACCCTATAAGAGTCACTTTCCCCATATATTGATACAATTAACATGTTAACATCATGTACATGCGATTAAACATCCTTTAACCACCTTTCGGTTTGGGCCATATTTTGGCTCTAATCAATCATGTAAGTGACTTATCACCATATTAGAGTCACTTTGCACTTTATAAGAGTCACTTGCCATCATATATTGGTAAAATTAACATGTTAACATCATATACATCCAATTAGAAATCCTTTTACCACCTCTTAGTGCCACATTCATACAAGTCAATTTTGGTCCACATTTTGGTTCAAATTAAACATGTAAGTCACTTTTCACCATATTAGAGTCATTTTGCACCCTATATGAGTCACTTTCCACCATATATTTATACAATTAGCATGTTAACATCATATACATCCGAATTGACATCTTTTTAACACCTCTTAATTCCACTTTCATACAGGTGAATTTTGTTCGACATTTTGGTTCAAATCAACCATGTAAGTCACTTTTTACCACATTAGAGTCACTTTGCACCTTATAAGAGTCACTTTCCACCATATATACAACAATTAACATTTTAACATCATATACATCCAGTTTGACATCCTTTTACCATCTATTAATGCCACTTTCATGCAAATTAATTTTATTCCACATTTTGGCTCTAATCAACCATGTAAGTCACTTTTCACCATATTAGAGTCACTTTGCACCCTATAAGAGTCACTTTACCCATATATTGATACAATTAACATGTTAACATCATGTAATCCTTTAACCACATTTTGGAACCCCTTTCCTACAAGTCAATTTTGGGCCACATTTTGGTTCTAATCAATCATGTAAGTGACTTATCACCATTTTAGAGTCACTTTGCACCTTATAAGAGTCACTTGCCATCATATATTGGTACAATTAACATGTTAACATCATATACATCCAATTAGAAATCCTTTTACCACCTCTTAGTGCTACATTCGTACAAGTCAATTTTGGTCCACATTTTGGTTCAAATTAACCATGTAAGTCACTTTTGACCATATTAGAGTCATTTTGCACCTTATAAGAGTCACTTTCCACCATATATACAACAATTAATAATTTAACATCATATACATTCAGTTTGACAACCTTTTACCACCTATTAATGCCACTTTCATACAAGTTAATTTTATTCTACATTTTGGCTCTAATCAACCATGTAAGTCACTTTTCACCATATTAGAGTCACTTTGCACCCTATAAGAGTCACTTTCCCCATATATTGATACAATTAACATGTTAACATCATGTACATGCAATTAAACATCCTTTAACCACCTTTTGGTACCCCTTTCCTACAAGTCAATTTTGGGCCATATTTTGGCTCTAATCAATCATGTAAGTGACTTATCACCATATTAGAGTCACTTTGCACCTTATAAGAGTCACTTGCCATCATATATTGGTACAATTAACATGTTAACATCATATACATCCAATTAGAAATCCTTTTACCACCTCTTAGTTCCACATTCATACAAGTCAATTTTGGTCCACATTTTGGTTCAAATTAACCATGTAAGTCACTTTTCACCATATTAGAGTCATTTTGCACCCTATATGAGTCACTTTCCACCATATATTTATACAATTAACATGTTAACATCATATACATCTGAATTGACATCCTCTTACCACTTCTTAATTCCACTTTCATACAGGTCAATTTTGTTCCACATTTTGGTTCTAATCAACCATGTAAGTCACTTTTCACCATATTAGAGTCACTTTGCACCTTATTAGAGTCACTTTCCGCCATATATACAACAATTACCATGTTAACATCATATACATCCAGTTTGACATCCTTTTACCACCTATTAATGCCACTTTCATACAAGTTAATTTTATTCCACATTTTGGCTCTAATCAACCATGTAAGTCACTTTTCACCATATTAGAGTCACTTTGCACCCTATAAGAGTCACTTTCCCCATATATTGATACAATTAACATGTTAACATCATGTACATATAATTAAACATCCTTTAACCACCTTTCGGTACCCCTTTCCTACAAGTCAATTTTGGGCCAGATTTTGGCTCTAATCAATCATGTAAGTGACTTATCACCATATCAGAGTCACTTTGCACCTTATAAGAGTCACTTGCCATCATATATTGGTACAATTAACATGTTAACATCATATACATCCAATTAGAGATCCTTTTACCACCTCTTACTGCCACATTCATACAAGTCAATTTTGGTCCACATTTTGGTTCAAATTAACCATGTAAGTCACTTTTCAACATATTAGAGTCATTTTGCACCCTATATGAGTCACTTTCCAGCATATATTTATCCAATTAACATGTTAACATCATATACATCCGAATTGACATCCTTTTACCACCTCTTAATTCCACTTTCATACAGGTCAATTTTGTTCCACATTTTGTTTCTAATCAACCATGTAAGTCACTTTTCACCATATTAGAGTCACTTTGCACCTTACAAGAGTCACTTTCCACCATATATACAACAATTAACATGTTAACATCATATACATCCAGTTTGACATCCTTTTACCACCTATTAATGCCACTTTCATGCAAATTAATTTTATTTCACATTTTGGCTTTAATCAACCATGTAAGTCACTTTTCACCATATTAGAGTAACTTTGCACCCTATAAGAGTCACTTTCCACATATATTGATACAATTAATATGTCAACATCATGTACATGCAATTAAACATCATTTAACCACCTTTTTGTACCCCTTTCCTACAAGTCAATTTTGGGCCACATTTTGGCTCTAATCAATCATGTAAGTGACTTATCACCATATTACAGTCACTTTGCACCTTATAAGAGTCACTTGCCATCATATATTGGTACAATTAACATGTTAACATCATATACATCCAATTAGAAATCCTTTTACCACATCTTGGTGCCACATTCATACAAGTCAATTTTGGTTCAAATTAACCCTGTAAGTCACTTTTCACCATAATAGAGTCATTTTGCACCCTATATGAGTCACTTTCCACCACATATTTTTATAATTAACATGTTAACATCATATACATCCGAATTAGCAACCTTTTACCACCTCTTAATTCCACTTTCATACAGGTCAATTTTGTTCCACATTTTGGTTCTAATCAACCATGTAAGTCACTTTTCACCATATTAGAGTCACTTTGCACCTTATAAGAGTCACTTTCCACCATATATACAACAATTAATATTTTAACATCATATACATTCAGTTTGACAACCTTTTACCACCTATTAATGCCACTTTCATACAAGTTAATTTTATTCCACATTTTGGCTCTAATCAACCATGTAAGTCACTTTTCACCATATTAGAGTCACTTTGCACCCTATAAGAGTCACTTTCCCCATATATTGGTACAATTAACATGTTAACATCATGTACATGCAATTAAACATCCATTAACCACCTTTCGGTACCCCTTTCCTACAAGTCAATTTTGGGCCATATTTTGGCTCTAATCAATCATGTAAAGTGACTTATCACCATATTAGAGTCACTTTGCACTTTATAAGAGTCACTTCCAATCATATATTGGTAAAATTAACATGTTAACATCATATACATCCAATTAGAAATCCTTTTACCACCTCTTAGTGCCACATTCATACAAGTCAATTTTGGTCCACATTTTGGTTCAAATTAACCATGTAAGTCACTTTTCACCATATTAGAGTCATTTTGCACCCTATATGAGTCACTTTCCACCATATATTTATACAATTAGCATGTTAACTTCATATACATCTGAATTGACATCTTTTTAACACCTCTTAATTCCACTTTCATACAGGTGAATTTTGTTCGACATTTTGGTTGAAATCAACCATGTAAGTCACTTTTCACCACATTAGAGTCACTTTGCACCTTATAAGAGTCACTTTCCACCATATATACAACAATTAACATTTTAACATCATATACATCCAGTTTGACATCCTTTTACCATCTATTAATGCCACTTTCATGCAAATTAATTTTATTCAATATTTTGGCTCTAATCAACCATGTAAGTCACTTTTCACCATATTAGAGTCACTTTGCACCCTATAAGAGTCAATTTACCCATATATTGATACAATTAACTTGTTAACATCATGTACATGCAATTAAACATCCTTTAACCACATTTTGGAACCCCTTTCCTACAAGTCAATTTTGGGCCATATCTTGGCTCTAATTAATCATGTAAGTGACTTATCACCATTTTAGAGTCACTTTGCACCTTATAAGAGTCACTTGCCATCATATATTGGTACAATTTACATGTTAACATCATATACATCCAATTAGAAATCCTTTTACCACATCTTGGTGCCACATTCATACAAGTCAATTTTGGTTCAAATTAACCATGTAAGTCACTTTTCACCATATTAGAGTCATTTTGCACCCTATATGAGTCACTTTCACCACATATTTATACAATTAACATGTTAACATCATATACATCCGAATTAGCAACCTTTTACCACCTCTTAATTCCACTTTTATACAGGTCAATTTTGTTCCACATTTTGGTTCTAATCAACCATGCAAGTCACTTTTCACCATATTAGAGTCACTTTGCACCTTATAAGAGTCACTTTCCACCATATATACAACAATTAATATTTTAACATCATATACTTTCAGTTTGACAACCTTTTACCACCTATTAATGCCACTTTCATACAAGTTAATTTTATTCCACATTTTGGCTCTAATCAACCATGTAAGTCACTTTTCACCATATTAAAGTCACTTTGCACCCTATAAGAGTCACTTTCCCTATATATTGATACAATTAACATGTTAACATCATGTACATGCAATTAAACATCCTTTAACCACCTTTTGGTACCCCTTTCCTACCAGTCAATTTTGGGCCATATTTTGTCTCTAATCAATCATGTAAGTGACTTATCACCATATTAGAGTCACTTTGCACCTTATAAGAGTCACTTGCCATCATATATTGGTACAATTTACATGTTAACATCATATACATCCAATTAGAAATCCTTTTACCACATCTTGGTGCCACGTTCATACAAGTCAATTTTGGTTCAAATTAACCATGTAAGTCACTTTTCACCATATTAGAGTCATTTTGCACCCTATATGAGTCACTTTCACCACATATTTATACAATTAACATGTTAACATTATATACATCCGAATTAGCAACCTTTTACCACCTCTTAATTCCACTTTCATACAGGTCAATTTTGTTCCACATTTTGGTTCTAATCAACCATGCAAGTCACTTTTCACCATATTAGAGTCACTTTGCACCTTATAAGAGTCACTTTCCACCATATATACAACAATTAATATTTTAACATCATATACATTCAGTTTGACAACCTTTTACCACCTATTAATGCCACTTTCATACAAGTTAATTTTATTCCACATTTTGGCTCTAATCAACCATGTAAGTCACTTTTCACCATATTAAAGTCACTTTGCACCCTATAAGAGTCACTTTCCCTATATATTGATACAATTAACATGTTAACATCATGTACATGCAATTAAACATCCTTTAACCACCTTTTGGTACTCCTTTCCTACAAGTCAATTTTGGGCCATATTTTGGCTCTAATCAATCATGTAAGTGACTTATCACCATATTAGAGTCAATTTGCACCTTATAAGAGTCACTTGCCATCATATATTGGTACAATTAACATGTTAACATCATATACATCCAATTAGAAATCCTTTTACCACCTCTTAGTGCCACATTCATACAAGTCAATTTTGGTCCACATTTTGGTTCAAATTAACCATGTAAGTCACTTTTCACCATATTAGAGTCGTTTTGCACCCTATATGAGTCACTTTCCACCATATATTTATACAATTAACATGTTAACATCATATACATCCGAATTGACATCCTTTTACCACCTCTTAATTCCACTTTTATACAGGTGAATTTTGTTCGACATTTTGGTTCAAATCAACCATGTAAGTCACTTTTCACCATATTAGAGTCACTTTGCACCTTATAAGAGTCATTTTCCACCATATATACAACAATTAACATTTTAACATCATATACATCCAGTTTGACATCCTTTTACCATCTATTAATACAACTTTCATGCAAATTAATTTTATTCCACATTTTGGCTCTAATCAACCATGTAAGTCACTTTTCACCATATTAGAGTCACTTTGCACCCTATAAGAGTGACTTTCCCCATATATTCATACAATTAACATGTTAACATCATGTACATGCAATTAAACATCCTTTAACCACCTTTTGATACCCCTTTCCTACAAGTCAATTTTGGGCCACATTTTGGCTCTAATCAATCATGTAAGTGACTTATCACCATATTAGAGTCACTTTGCACCTTATAAGAGTCACTAGCCATCATATATTGGTACAATTAACATGTTAACATCATATACATCCAATTAGAAATCCTTTTACCACCTCTTAGTGCCACATTCATACAAGTCAATTTTGGTCCACATTTTGGTTCAAATTAACCGTGCAAGTCACTTTTCACCATATTAGAGCCATTTTGCACCTTATATGAGTCACTTTCCACCATATATTTATACAATTAACATGTTAACATCATATACATCTGAATTGACATCCTCTTACCACTTCTTAATTCCACTTTCATACAGGTCAATTTTGTTCCACATTTTGGTTCTAATCAACCATGTAAGTCACTTTTCACCATATATGAGTCACTTTGCACCTTATTATAGTCACTTTCCACCATATATAAAACAATTACCATGTTAACATCATATACATCCAGTTTGACATCCTTTTACCACCTATTAATGCCACTTTCATACAAGTTAATTTTATTCCACATTTTGGCTCTAATCAACTATGTAAGTCACTTTTCACCATATTAGAGTCACTTTGCACCCTATAAGAGTCACTTTCCCCATATATTGATACAATTAACGTATTAACATCATGTACATGTAATTAAACATTCTTTAGCCACCTTTTGGTACCCCTTCCTACAAGTCAATTTTGGGCCACATTTTGGCTCTAATCAATCATGTAAGTGACTTATCACCATATTAGAGTCACTTTGCACCTTATAAGAGTCACTTGCCATCATATATTGGTACAATTAACATGTTAACATCATATACATCCAATTAGAGATCCTTTTACCACCTCTTACTGCCACATTCATACAAGTCAATTTTGGTCCACATTTTGGTTCAAATTAACCATGTAAGTCACTTTTCACCATATTAGAGTCATTTTGCACCCTATATGAGTCACTTTCCAGCATATATTTATACAATTAACATGTTAACATCATATACATCCGAATTGACATCCTTTTACCACCTCTTAATTCCACTTTCATACAGGTCAATTTTGTTCCACATTTTGTTTCTAATCAACCATTTAAGTCACTTTTCACCATATTAGAGTCACTTTGCACCTTACAAGAGTCATTTTCAACCATATATACAACAATTAACATGTTAACATCATATACATCCAGTTTGACATCCTTTTACCACCTATTAATGCCACTTTCATGCAATTTAATTTTATTCCACATTTTGGCTCTAATCAACCATGTAAGTCACTTTTCACCATATTAGAGTAACTTTGCACCCTATAAGAGTCACTTTCCCCATATATTATTACAATTAACATGTTAACATCATGTACAGCAATGAAACATCCTTTAACCACCTTTTAGTACCCTTTTTTACAAGTCAATTTTGGGCCACATTTTGGCTCTAATCAATCATGTAAGTGACTTATCACCATATTAGAGTCACTTTGCACCTTATAAGAGTCACTTGCCATCATATATTGGTACAATTAACATGTTAACATCATATACATCCAATTAGAAATCCTTTTACCACCTCTTAGTGCCACATTCGTACAAGTCAATTTTGTTAAACATTTTGGTTCTAATTAACCATGTAAGTCACTTTTCACCATATTAGAGTCACTTTGCACCCTATAAGAGTCACTTTCCACCACATATTTATACAATTAACATGTTAACATCATATACATCCGAATTAGCAACCTTTTACCACCTCTTAATTCCACTTTCATACAGGTGAATTTTGTTCGACATTTTGGTTCAAATCAACCATGTAAGTCACTTTTCACCATATTAGAGTTACTTTGCACCTTATAAGAGTCACTTTTCACCATATATACAACAATTAACATTTTAACATCATATACATCCAGTTTGACATCCTTTTACCATCTATTAATGCCACTTTCATGCAAATTAATTTTATTCCACATTTTGGCTCTAATCAACCATGTAAGTCACTT
Source organism: Apium graveolens (assembly GCF_009905375.1). Lineage (NCBI taxonomy): Eukaryota > Viridiplantae > Streptophyta > Magnoliopsida > Apiales > Apiaceae > Apium > Apium graveolens. Next base: position 47,500 of record NW_027418504.1, on the reverse strand, counting down.
TTCACCATATTAGAGTCACTTTGCAGCCTATAAGAATCACTTTCCCCATATATTGATACAATTAACATATTAACATCATGTACATGCAATGAAACATCCTTTAGCCACCTTTTGGTACCCCTTCCTACAAGTCAATTTTGGGCCACATTTTGGCTCTAATAAATCATGTAAGTGACTTATCACCATATTAGAGTCACTTTGCACCTTATAAGAGTCACCTGCCATCATATATTGGAACAATTAACATGTTAACATCATATACATCCAATTAGAAATCCTTTTACCACCTCTTACTGCCACATTCATACAAGTCAATTATGGTCCACATTTTGGTTCAAATTAACCATGTAAGTCACTTTTCACCATATTAGAGTCATTTTGCACCCTATATGAGTCACTTTCCAGCATATATTTATACAATTAACATGTTAACATCATATACATCCGAATTGATATCCTTTTACCACCTCTTAATTCCACTTTCATACAGGTCAATTATGTTCCATATTTTGGTTCTAATCAACCATGTAAGTCATTTTTCACCATATTAGAGTCAGTTTGCACCTTATAAGAGTCACTTTCCACCATATATACAACAATTAACATGTTAACATCATATACATCCAGTTTGACATCCTTTTACCACCTATTAATGCCACTTTCATGCAAGTTAATTTTATTCCACGTTTTGGCTCTAATCAACCATGTAAGTCACTTTTCACCATATTAGAGTCACTTTGCACCCTATAAGAGTCACTTTACCCAAATATTGATACAATTAACATGTTAACATCATGTACATGCAATTAAACATCCTTTAACCACATTTTGGAACCCCTTTCCTACAAGTCAATTTTGGGCCACATTTTGGCTCTAATCAATCATGTAAGTGACTTATCACCATTTTAGAGTCACTTTGCACCTTATAAGAGTCACTTGCCATCATATATTGGTACAATTAACATGTTAACATCATATACATCCAATTAGAAATCCTTTTACCACCTCTTAGTGCCACATTCGTACAAGTCAATTTTGTTACACATTTTGGTTCTAATTAACCATGTAAGTCACTTTTCACCATATTCGAGTCATTTTGCACCCTATATGAGTCACTTTCCACAATCTATTTGTATAATTAACATGTTAACATCATATACATCCAATTTGACATCCTTTTACCACCTATTAATGACACTTTCATACAAGTTAATTTTATTCCACATTTTGGCTCTAATCAACCATGTAAGTCACTTTTCACCATATTAGAGTCACTTTGCACCCTATAAGAGTCACTTTCCCCATATATTGATACAATTAACATGTTAACATCATGTACATGCAATTAAACATCCTTTAACCACCTTTTGGTACCCCTTTCCTACAAGTCAATTTTGGGCCACATTTTGGCTCTAATCAATCATGTAAGTGACTTATCACCATATTACAGTCACTTTGCACCTTATAAGAGTCACTTGCCATCATATATTGGTACAATTAACATGTTAACATCATATACATCCAATTAGAAATCCTTTTACCACATCTTGGTGCCACATTCATACAAGTCAATTTTGGTTCAAATTAACCATGTAAGTCACTTTTCACCATATTAGAGTCATTTTGCACCCTATATGAGTCACTTTCCACCACATATTTATACAATTAACATGTTAACATCATATACATCCGAATTAGCAACCTTTTACCACCTCTTAATTTCACTTTCATATAGGTCAATTTTGTTCCACATTTTGGTTCTAATCAACCATGTAAGTCACTTTTCACCATATTAGAGTCACTTTGCACCTTATAAGAGTCACTTTCCACCATATATACAACAATTAATATTTTAACATCATATACATTCAGTTTGACAACATTTTACCACCTATTAATGCCACTTTCATACAAGTTAATTTTATTCCACATTTTGGCTCTAATCAACCATGTAAGTCACTTTTCACCATATTAGAGTCACTTTGCACCCTATAAGAGTCACTTTCCCCATATATTGATACAATTAACATGTTAACATCATGTACATACAATTAAACATCCTTTAACCACCTTTTGGTACCCCTTTCCTACAAGTCAATTTTGGGCCATATTTTGGCTCTAATCAATCATGTAAGTGACTTATCACCATATTAGAGTCACTTTGCACCTTATAAGAGTCACTTGCCATCATATATTCGTACAATTAACATGTTAACATCATATACATCCAATTAGAAATCCTTTTACCACCTCTTAGTGCCACATTCATAGAAGTCAATTTTGGTCCACATTTTGGTTCAAATTAACCATGTAAGTCACTTTTCACCATATTAGAGCCATTTTGCACCTTATATGAGTCACTTTCCACCATATATTTATACAATTAACATGTTAACATCATATACATCTGAATTGACATCCTCTTACCACTTCTTAATTCCACTTTCATACAGGTCAATTTTGTTCCACATTTTGGTTCTAATCAACCATGTAAGTCACTTTTCACCATATATGAGTCACTTTGCACCTTATTATAGTCACTTTCCACCATATATAAAACAATTACCATGTTAACATCATATACATCCAGTTTGACATCCTTTTACCACCTATTAATGCCACTTTCATACAAGTTAATTTTATTCCACATTTTGGCTCTAATCAACTATGTAAGTCACTTTTCACCATATTAGAGTCACTTTGCACCCTATAAGAGTCACTTTCCCCATATATTGATACAATTAACGTATTAACATCATGTACATGTAATTAAACATTCTTTAGCCACCTTTTGGTACCCCTTCCTACAAGTCAATTTTGGGCCACATTTTGGCTCTAATCAATCATGTAAGTGACTTATCACCATATTAGAGTCACTTTGCACCTTATAAGAGTCACTTGCCATCATATATTGGTACAATTAACATGTTAACATCATATACATCCAATTAGAGATCCTTTTACCACCTCTTACTGCCACATTCATACAAGTCAATTTTGGTCCACATTTTGGTTCAAATTAACCATGTAAGTCACTTTTCACCATATTAGAGTCATTTTGCACCCTATATGAGTCACTTTCCAGCATATATTTATACAATTAACATGTTAACATCATATACATCCGAATTGACATCCTTTTACCACCTCTTAATTCCACTTTCATACAGGTCAATTTTGTTCCACATTTTGTTTCTAATCAACCATTTAAGTCACTTTTCACCATATTAGAGTCACTTTGCACCTTACAAGAGTCATTTTCAACCATATATACAACAATTAACATGTTAACATCATATACATCCAGTTTGACATCCTTTTACCACCTATTAATGCCACTTTCATGCAATTTAATTTTATTCCACATTTTGGCTCTAATCAACCATGTAAGTCACTTTTCACCATATTAGAGTAACTTTGCACCCTATAAGAGTCACTTTCCCCATATATTATTACAATTAACATGTTAACATCATGTACAGCAATGAAACATCCTTTAACCACCTTTTAGTACCCTTTTTTACAAGTCAATTTTGGGCCACATTTTGGCTCTAATCAATCATGTAAGTGACTTATCACCATATTAGAGTCACTTTGCACCTTATAAGAGTCACTTGCCATCATATATTGGTACAATTAACATGTTAACATCATATACATCCAATTAGAAATCCTTTTACCACCTCTTAGTGCCACATTCGTACAAGTCAATTTTGTTAAACATTTTGGTTCTAATTAACCATGTAAGTCACTTTTCACCATATTAGAGTCACTTTGCACCCTATAAGAGTCACTTTCCACCACATATTTATACAATTAACATGTTAACATCATATACATCCGAATTAGCAACCTTTTACCACCTCTTAATTCCACTTTCATACAGGTGAATTTTGTTCGACATTTTGGTTCAAATCAACCATGTAAGTCACTTTTCACCATATTAGAGTTACTTTGCACCTTATAAGAGTCAATTTTCACCATATATACAACAATTAACATTTTAACATCATATACATCCAGTTTGACATCCTTTTACCATCTATTAATGCCACTTTCATGCAAATTATTTTTATTCCACATTTTGGCTCTAATCAACCATGTAAGTCACTTTTCACCATATTAGAGTCACTTTGCAGCCTATAAGAATCACTTTCCCCATATATTGATACAATTAACATATTAACATCATGTACATGCAATGAAACATCCTTTAGCCACCTTTTGGTACCCCTTCCTACAAGTCAATTTTGGGCCACATTTTGGCTCTAATAAATCATGTAAGTGACTTATCACCATATTAGAGTCACTTTGCACCTTATAAGAGTCACCTGCCATCATATATTGGAACAATTAACATGTTAACATCATATACATCCAATTAGAAATCCTTTTACCACCTCTTACTGCCACATTCATACAAGTCAATTATGGTCCACATTTTGGTTCAAATTAACCATGTAAGTCACTTTTCACCATATTAGAGTCATTTTGCACCCTATATGAGTCACTTTCCAGCATATATTTATACAATTAACATGTTAACATCATATACATCCGAATTGATATCCTTTTACCACCTCTTAATTCCACTTTCATACAGGTCAATTATGTTCCATATTTTGGTTCTAATCAACCATGTAAGTCATTTTTCACCATATTAGAGTCAGTTTGCACCTTATAAGAGTCACTTTCCACCATATATACAACAATTAACATGTTAACATCATATACATCCAGTTTGACATCCTTTTACCACCTATTAATGCCACTTTCATGCAAGTTAATTTTATTCCACGTTTTGGCTCTAATCAACCATGTAAGTCACTTTTCACCATATTAGAGTCACTTTGCACCCTATAAGAGTCACTTTACCCAAATATTGATACAATTAACATGTTAACATCATGTACATGCAATTAAACATCCTTTAACCACATTTTGGAACCCCTTTCCTACAAGTCAATTTTGGGCCACATTTTGGCTCTAATCAATCATGTAAGTGACTTATCACCATTTTAGAGTCACTTTGCACCTTATAAGAGTCACTTGCCATCATATATTGGTACAATTAACATGTTAACATCATATACATCCAATTAGAAATCCTTTTACCACCTCTTAGTGCCACATTCGTACAAGTCAATTTTGTTACACATTTTGGTTCTAATTAACCATGTAAGTCACTTTTCACCATATTCGAGTCATTTTGCACCCTATATGAGTCACTTTCCACAATCTATTTGTATAATTAACATGTTAACATCATATACATCCAATTTGACATCCTTTTACCACCTATTAATGACACTTTCATACAAGTTAATTTTATTCCACATTTTGGCTCTAATCAACCATGTAAGTCACTTTTCACCATATTAGAGTCACTTTGCACCCTATAAGAGTCACTTTCCCCATATATTGATACAATTAACATGTTAACATCATGTACATGCAATTAAACATCCTTTAACCACCTTTTGGTACCCCTTTCCTACAAGTCAATTTTGGGCCACATTTTGGCTCTAATCAATCATGTAAGTGACTTATCACCATATTACAGTCACTTTGCACCTTATAAGAGTCACTTGCCATCATATATTGGTACAATTAACATGTTAACATCATATACATCCAATTAGAAATCCTTTTACCACATCTTGGTGCCACATTCATACAAGTCAATTTTGGTTCAAATTAACCATGTAAGTCACTTTTCACCATATTAGAGTCATTTTGCACCCTATATGAGTCACTTTCCACCACATATTTATACAATTAACATGTTAACATCATATACATCCGAATTAGCAACCTTTTACCACCTCTTAATTTCACTTTCATATAGGTCAATTTTGTTCCACATTTTGGTTCTAATCAACCATGTAAGTCACTTTTCACCATATTAGAGTCACTTTGCACCTTATAAGAGTCACTTTCCACCATATATACAACAATTAATATTTTAACATCATATACATTCAGTTTGACAACATTTTACCACCTATTAATGCCACTTTCATACAAGTTAATTTTATTCCACATTTTGGCTCTAATCAACCATGTAAGTCACTTTTCACCATATTAGAGTCACTTTGCACCCTATAAGAGTCACTTTCCCCATATATTGATACAATTAACATGTTAACATCATGTACATACAATTAAACATCCTTTAACCACCTTTTGGTACCCCTTTCCTACAAGTCAATTTTGGGCCATATTTTGGCTCTAATCAATCATGTAAGTGACTTATCACCATATTAGAGTCACTTTGCACCTTATAAGAGTCACTTGCCATCATATATTCGTACAATTAACATGTTAACATCATATACATCCAATTAGAAATCCTTTTACCACCTCTTAGTGCCACATTCATATAAGTCAATTTTGGTCCACATTTTGGTTCAAATTAACCATGTAAGTCACTTTTCACCATATTAGAGTCATTTTGCACCCTATATGAGTCACTTTCCACCATATATTTATACAATTAATATATTAACATCATATACATCCGAATTGACATCCTTTTACCACCTCTTAATACCACTTTTATACAGGTGAATTTTGTTCGACATTTTGGTTCAAATCAACCATGTAAGTCACTTTTCACCATATTAGAGTCACTTTGCACCTTATAAGAGTCACTTTCCACCATATATACAACAATTAACATGTTAACATCATATACATCCAGTTTGACATCCTTTTACCAGCTATTAATGCCACTTTCATACAAGTTAATTTTATTCCATATTTTGGCTCTAATCAACCATGTAAGTCACTTTTCACCATATTAGAGTCACTTTGCACCCTATAAGAGTCACTTTCCCCATATATTGATACAATTAACATGTTAACATCATGTACGTGCAATTAAACATCCTTTAACCACTTTTTGGTACCCCTTTCCCACAAGTCAATTTTGGGCCACATTTTGGCTCTCATCAATCATGTAAGTGACTAATCACCATATTAGAGTCACTTTGCACCTTATAAGAGTCACTTGCCATCATATATTGGTACAATTAACATGTTAACATCATATACATCCAATTAGAAATCCTTTTACCACCTCTTAGTGCCACATTCATACAAGTCAATTTTGGTTCACATTTTGGTTCAAATTAACCGTGTAAGTCACTTTTCACCATATTAGAGTCATTTTGCACCCTATATGAGTCACTTTCCACCATATATACAACAACTAACATGTTAACATCATATACATCCAGTTTGACGTCCTTTTACCACCTATTAATGCCACTTTCATGCAAGTTAATTTTATTCCACATTTTGGCTCTAATCAACCATGTAAGTCACTTTTCACCATATTAGAGTCACTTTGCACCCTATAAGAGTCACTTTACCCATATATTGATACAATTAACATGTTAACATCATGTACATGCAATTAAACATTCTTTAACCACATTTTGGAACCCCTTTCCTACAAGTCAATTTTGGGCCACATTTTGGCTCTAATCAATCATGTAAGTGACTTATCACCATTTTAGAGTCACTTTGCACCTTATAAGAGTCACTCGCCATCATATATTGGTACAATTAACATGTTAACATCATATACATCCAATTAGAAATCCTTTTACCACCTCTTAGTGCCACATTCGTACAAGTCAATTTTAGTACACATTTTGGTTCTAATTAACCATGTAAGTCACTTTTCACCATATTCTAGTCATTTTGCACCCTATATGAGTCACTTTCCACAATCTATTTGTATAATTAATATGTTAACATCATATACATCCAATTTGACATCCTTTTACCACCTATTAATGCCACTTTCATACAAGTTGATTTTATTCCACATTTTGGCTCTAATCAACCATGTAAGTCACTTTTCACCATATTAGAGTCACTTTGCACCCTATAAGAGTCACTTTCCCCATATATTGATACAATTAACATGTTAACATCATGTACATTCAATTAAACATCCTTTAACCACCTTTTGGTACCCCTTTCCTACAAGTCAATTTTGGGCCACATTTTGGCTCTAATCAATCATGTAAGTGACTTATCACCATATTACAGTCACTTTGCACCTTATAAGAGTCACTTGCCATCATATATTGGTACAATTAACATGTTAACATCATATACATCCAATTAGAAATCCTTTTACCACATCTTGGTGCCACATTCATACAAGTCAATTTTGGTTCAAATTAACCATGTAAGTCATTTTTCACCATATTAGAGTCATTTTGCACCCTATATGAGTCACTTTCCACCACATATTTATACAATTAACATGTTAACATCATATACATCCGAATTAGCAACCTTTTACCACCTCTTAATTCCACTTTCATACAGGTCAATTTTGTTCCACATTTTGGTTCTAATCAACCATGTAAGTCACTTTTCACCATATTAGTGTCACTTTGCACCTTAGAAGAGTCACTTTCCACCATATATACAACAATTAATATTTTAACATCATATACATTCAGTTTGACAACCTTTTACCACCTATTAATGCCACTTTCATACAAGTTAATTTTATTCCACATTTTGGCTCTAATCAACCATGTAATTCACTTTTCACCATATTAGAGTTACTTTGCACCCTATAAGAGTCACTTTCCCCATATATTGATACAATTAACAAGTTAACATCATGTACATGCAATTAAACATCCTTTAACCACCTTTTGGTACCCCTTTCCTACAAGTCAATTTTGGGCCATATTTTGGCTCTAATCAATCATGTGACTTATCACCATATTAGAGTCACTTTGCACCTTATAAGAGTCACTTGCCATCATATATTGGTACAATTAACATGTTAACATCATATACATCCAATTAGAAATCCTTTTACCACCTCTTAGTGCCACATTCATATAAGTCAATTTTGGTCCACATTTTGGTTCAAATTAACCATGTAAGTCACTTTTCACCATATTAGAGTCATTTTGCACCCTATATGAGTCACTTTCCACCATATATTTATACAATTAACATGTTAACATCATATACATCCGAATTGACATCCTTTTACCACCTCTTAATTCCACTTTCATACAGGTGAATTTTGTTCGGCATTTTGGTTCAAATCAACCATGTAAGTCACTTTTCACCATATTAGAGTCACTTTGCACCTTATAAGAGTCACTTTCCACCATATATACAACAATTAACATTTTAACATCGTATACATCCAGTTTGACATCCTTTTACCATCTATTAATGCCACTTTCATGCAAATTAATTTTATTCCACATTTTGGCTCTAATCAACCATGTAAGTCACTTTTCACCATATTAGAGTCACTTTGCACCCTATAAGAGTCACTTTCCCCATATATTGATACAATTAACATGTTAACATCATGTACGTGCAATTAAACATCCTTTAACCACTTTTTGGTACCCCTTTCCCACAAGTCAATTTTGGGCCACATTTTGGCTCTCATCAATCATGTAAGTGACTTATCACCATATTAGAGTCACTTTGCACCTTATAAGAGTCACTTGCCATCATATATTGGTATAATTAACATGTTAACATCATATACATCCAATTAGAAATCCTTTTACCACCTCTTAGTGCCACATTCATACAAGTCAATTTTGGTTCACATTTTGGTTCAAATTAACCGTGTAAGTCACTTTTCACCATATTAGAGTCATTTTGCACCCTATATGAGTCACTTTCCACCATATATACAACAATTAACATGTTAACATCATATACATCCAGTTTGACATCCTTTTACCACCTATTAATGCCACTTTCATGCAAGTTAATTTTATTCCACATTTTGGCTCTAATCAACCATGTAAGTCACTTTTCACCATATTAGAGTCACTTTGCACCCTATAAGAGTCACTTTACCCATATATTGATACAATTAACATGTTAACATGTACATGCAATTAAACATCCTTTAACCACATTTTGGAACCCCTTTCCTACAAGTCAATTTTGGGCCACATTTTGGCTCTAATCAATCATGTAAGTGACTTATCACCATTTTAGAGTCACTTTGCACCTTATAAGAGTCACTCGCCATCATATATTGGTACAATTAACATGTTAACATCATATACATCAAATTAGAAATCCTTTTACCACCTCTTAGTGCCACATTCGTACAAGTCAATTTTAGTACACATTTTGGTTCTAATTAACCAAGTAAGTCACTTTTCACCATATTCTAGTCATTTTGCACCCTATATGAGTCACTTTCCACAATCTATTTGTATAATTAATATGTTAACATCATATACATCCAATTTGACATCCTTTTACCACCTATTAATGCCACTTTCATACAAGTTGATTTTATTCCACATTTTGGCTCTAATCAACCATGTAAGTCACTTTTCACCATATTAGAGTCACTTTGCACCCTATAAGAGTCACTTTCCCCATATATTGATACAATTAACATGTTAACATCATGTACATGCAATTAAACATCCTTTAACCACCTTTTGGTACCCCTTTCTTACAAGTCAATTTTGGGCCACATTTTGGCTCTAATCAATCGTGTAAGTGACTTATCACCATATTACAGTCACTTTGCACCTTATAAGAGTCACTTGCCATCATATATTGGTACAATTAACATGTTAACATCATATACATCCAATTAGAAATCCTTTTACCACATCTTGGTGCCACATTCATACAAGTCAATTTTGGTTCAAATTAACCATGTAAGTCATTTTTCACCATATTAGAGTCATTTTGCACCCTATATGAGTCACTTTCCACCACATATTTATACAATTAACATGTTAACATCATATACATCCGAATTAGCAACCTTTTACCACCTCTTAATTCCACTTTCATACAGGTCAATTTCGTTCCACATTTTGGTTCTAATCAACCATGTAAGTCACTTTTCACCATATTAGTGTCACTTTGCACCTTATAAGAGTCACTTTCCACCATATATACAACAATTAATATTTTAACATCATATACATTCAGTTTGACAACCTTTTACCACCTATTAATGCCACTTTCATACAAGTTAATTTTATTCCACATTTTGGCTCTAATCAACCATGTAATTCACTTTTCACCATATTAGAGTCACTTTGCACCCTATAAGAGTCACTTTCCCCATATATTGATACAATTAACATGTTAACATCATGTACATGCAATTAAACATCCTTTAACCACCTTTTGGTACCCCTTTCCTACAAGTCAATTTTGGGCCATATTTTGGCTCTAATCAATCATGTAAGTGACTTATCACCATATTAGAGTCACTTTGCACCTTATAAGAGTCACTTGCCATCATATATTGGTACAATTAACATGTTAACATCATATACATCCAATTAGAAATCCTTTTACCACCTCTTAGTGCCACATTCATATAAGTCAATTTTGGTCCACATTTTGGTTCAAATTAACCATGTAAGTCACTTTTCACCATATTAGAGTCATTTTGCACCCTATATGAGTCACTTTCCACCATATATTTATACAATTAACATGTTAACATCATATACATCCGAATTGACATCCTTTTACCACCTCTTAATTCCACTTTCATACAGGTGAATTTTGTTCGGCATTTTGGTTCAAATCAACCATGTAAGTCACTTTTCATCATATTAGAGTCACTTTGCACCTTATAAGAGTCACTTTCCACCATATATACAACAATTAATATTTTAACATCATATACATTCAGTTTGACATCCTTTTACCACCTATTAATGCCACTTTCTTACAAGTTAATTTTATTCCACATTTTGGCTCTAATCAACCATGTAAGTCACTTTTCACCATATTAGAGTCACTTTGCACCCTATAAGAGTCACTTTCCCCATATATTGATACAATTAACATGTTAACATCATGTACATGCAATTAAACATCCTTTAACCACCTTTTGGTACCCCTTTCCTACAAGTCAATTTTGGGCCATATTTTGGCTCTAATCAATCATGTAAGTGACTTATCACCATATTAGAGTCACTTTGCACCTTATAAGAGTCACTTGCCATCATATATTGGTACAATTAACATGTTAACATCATATACATCCAATTAGAAATCCTTTTACCACCTCTTAGTGCCCCATTCATACAAGTCAATTTTGATCCACATTTTAGTTCAAATTAACCATGTAAGTCACTTTTCACCATATTAGAGTCATTTTGCACCCTAGATGAGTCACTTTCCACCATATATTTATACAATTAACATGTTATCATCATATACATCCGAATTGACATCCTTTTACCACCTCTTAATTCCACTTTCATACAGGTGAATTTTGTTCGACATTTTGGTTCAAATCAACCATGTAAGTCACTTTTCACCATATTAGAGTCACTTTGCACCTTATAAGAGTCACTTTCCACCATATATACAACAATTAACATTTTAACATCATATACATCCAGTTTGACATCCTTTTGCCATCTATTAATGCCACTTTCATGAAAATTAATTTTATTCCACATTTTGGCTCTAATCAACTATGTAAGTCACTTTTCACCATATTAGAGTCACTTTGCAGCCTATAAGAGTCACTTTCCCCATATATTGATACAATTAACATATTAACATCATGTACATGCAATTAAACATCCTTTAGCCACCTTTTGGTACCCCTTCCTACAAGTCAATTTTGGGCCACATTTTGGCTCTAATCAATCATGTAAGTGACTTATCACCATATTAGAGTCACTTTGCACCTTATAAGAGTCATTTGCCATCATATATTGGTACAATTAACATGTTAACATCATATACATCCAATTAGAAATCCTTTTACCACCTCTTACTGCCACATTCATACAAGTCAATTTTGGTCCACATTTTGGTTCAAATTAACCATGTAAGTCACTTTTCACCATATTAAAGTCATTTTGCACCCTATATGAGTCACTTTCCAGCATATATTTATACAATTAACATGTTAACATTATATACATCTGAATTGATATCCTTGTACCACCTCTTAATTCCACTTTCATACAGGTCAATTATGTTCCACATTTTGGTTCTAATCAACCATGTAAGTCACTTTTCACCATATTAGAGTCAGTTTGCACCTTATAAGAGTCACTTTCCACCATATATACAACAATTAACATGTTAACATCATATACATCCAGTTTGACATCCTTTTACCACCTATTAATGCCACTTTCATGCAAGTTAATTTTATTCCACATTTTGGCTCTAATTAACCATGTAAGTCACTTTTCACCATATTAGAGTCACTTTGCACCCTATAAGAGTCACTTTCCCCATATATTGATACAATTAACATGTTAACATCATGTACATGCAATTAAACATCCTTTAACCACCTTTTGGTACCCCTTTCCTACAAGTCAATTTTGGGCCACATTTTGGCTCTAATCAATCATGTAAGTGACTTATCACCATATTACCGTCACTTTGCACCTTATAAGAGTCATTTGCCATCATACATTGGTACAATTAACATGTTAACATCATATACATCCAATTAGAAATCCTTTTACCACATCTTGGTGCCACATTCATACAAGTCAATTTTGGTTCAAATTAACCATGTAAGTCACTTTTCACCATATTAGAGTCATTTTGCACCCTATATGAGTCACTTTCCACCACATATTTATACAATTAACATGTTAACATCATATACATCCGAATTAGCAACCTTTTACCACCTCTTAATTCCACTTTCATACAGGTCAATTTTGTTCCACATTTTGCTTCTAATCAACCATGCAAGTCACTTTTCACCATATTAGAGTTACTTTGCACCTTATAAGAGTCACTTTCCACCATATATACAACAATTAATATTTTAACATCATATACATTCAGTTTGACAACCTTTTACCACCTATTAATGCCACTTTCATACAAGTTAATTTTATTCCACATTTTGGCTCTAATCAACCATGTAAGTCACTTTTCACCATATTAGAGTCACTTTGCACCCTATAAGAGTCACTTTCCCCATATATTGATACAATTAACATGTTAACATCATGTACATGCAATTAAACATCCTTTAACCACCTTTTGGTACCCCTTTCCTACAAGTAAAATTTGGGCCATATTTTGGCTCTAATCAATCATGTAAGTGACTTATCACCATATAAGAGTCACTTTGGACCTTATAAGAGTCACTTATCATCATATATTTATACAATTAACATGTTAACATCATATACATCCGAATTGATATCCTTTTACCACCTTTTCATACAGGTCAATTATGTTCCACATTTTGGTTCTAATCAACCATGTAAGTCATTTTTCACCATATTAGAGTCAGTTTGCACCTTATAAGAGTCACTTTCCACCATATATACAACAATTAACTTGTTAACATCATATACATCCAGTTTGACATCCTTTTACCACCTATTAATGCCACTTTCATGCAAGTTAATTTTATTCCACATTTTGGCTCTATTCAACCATGTAAGTCACTTTTCACCATATTAGAGTCACTTTGCACCCTATAAGAGTCACTTTACCCATATATTGATACAATTAACATGTTAACATCATGTAAATGCAATTAAACATCCTTTAACCGCATTTTGGAACCCCTTTCCTACAAGTCAATTTTGGGCCACATTTTGGCTCTAATCAATCATGTAAGTGACTTATCACCATTTTAGAGTCACTTTGCACCTTATAAGAGTCACTTGCCATCATATATTGGTACAATTAACATGTTAACATCATATACATCCAGTTAGAAATCCTTTTACCACCTCTTAGTGCCACATTCGTACAAGTCAATTTTGGTACACATTTTGGTTCTAATTAACCAAGTAAGTCACTTTTCACCATATTCCAGTCATTTTGCACCCTATATGAGTCACTTTCCAGCATATATTTATACAATTAACATGTTAACATCATATACATCGGAATTGATTTTTATTTTACCACCTCTTAATTCCACTTTCATACAGGTCAATTATGTTCCACATTTTGGTTCTAATCAACCATGTAAGTCACTTTTCACCATATTAGAGTCAGTTTGCACCTTATAAGAGTCACTTTCCACCATATATACAACAATTAACATGTTAACATCATATACATCCAGTTTGACATCCTTTTACCACTTATTATTGCCACTTTCATGCAAGTTAATTTTATTCCACATTTTGGCTCTAATCAACCATGTAAGTCACTTTTCACCATATTAGAGTCACTTTGCACCCTATAAGAGTCACTTTACCCATATATTGATACAATTAACATGTTAACATCATGTACATGCAATTAAACATCCTTTAACCACTTTTTGGAACCCCTTTCCTACAAGTCAATTTTGGGCCACATTTTGGCTCTAATCACTCATGTAAGTGACTTATCACCATTTTAGAGTCACTTTGCACCTTATAAGAGTCACTTGCCATCATATATTGGTACAATTAACATGTTAACATCATATACATCCAATTAGAAATCCTTTTACCACCTCTTAGTGCCACATTCGTACAAGTCAATTTTGGTACACATTTTGGTTCTAATTAACCATGTAAGTCAGTTTTCACCATATTCGAGTCATTTTGCACCCTATATGAGTCATTTTCCACAATCTATACATCCAATTTGACATCCTTTTACCACCTATTAATGCCAGTTTCATACAAGTTAATTTTATTCCACATTTTGGCTCTAATCAACCATGTAAGTCACTTTTCACCATATTAGAGTCACTTTGCACCCTATAAGAGTCACTTTCCCCATATATTGATACAATTAACATGTTAACATCATGTACATGCAATTAAACATCCTATAACCACCTTTTGGTACCCCTTTCCTACAAGTCAATTTTGGGCCATATTTTGGCTCTAATCAATCATGTAAGTGACTTATCACCATATTAGAGTCACTTTACACCTTATAAGAGTCACTTGCCATCATATATTGGTACAATTAACATGTTAACATCATATACATCCAATTAGAAATCCTTTTACCACCTCTTAGTGCCCCATTCATACAAGTCAATTTTGATCCACATTTTAGTTCAAATTAACCATGTAAGTCACTTTTCACCATATTAGAGTCATTTTGCACCCTAGATGAGTCACTTTCCACCATATATTTATACAATTAACATGTTAACATCATATACATGCGAATTGACATCCTTTTACCACCTCTAAATTCCACTTTCATACAGGTGAATTTTGTTCGACATTTTGGTTCAAATCAACCATGTAAGTCACTTTTCACCATATTAGAGACACTTTGCACCTTATAAGAGTCACTTTTCACCATATATACAACAATTAACATTTTAACATCATATACATCCAGTTTGACATCCTTTTACCATCTATTAATGCCACTTTCATGCAAATTAATTTTATTCCACATTTTGGCTCTAATCAACCATGTAAGTCACTTTTCACCATATTAGAGTCACTTTGCAGCCTATAAAAGTCACCTTCCCCATATATTGATACAATTAACATATTAACATCATGTACATGCAATGAAACATCCTTTAGCCACCTTTTGGTACCCCTTCCTACAAGTCAATTTTGGGCCACATTTTGGCTCTAATCAATCATGTAAGTGATTTATCACCATATTAGAGTCACTTTGCACCTTATAAGAGTCACTTGCCATCATATATTGGTACAATTAACATGTTAACATCATATACATCCAATTAGAAATCCTTTTACCACCTCTTACTGCCACATTCATACAAGTCAATTTTGGTCCACATTTTGGTTCAAATTAACCATGTAAGTCACTTTTCACCATATTAGAATCATTTTGCACCCTATATGAGTCACTTTCCAGCATATATTTATACAATTAACATGTTACCATCATATACATCCGAATTGATATCCTTTTACCACCTCTTAATTCTACTTTCATACAGGTCAATTATGTTCCACATTTTGGTTCTAATCAACCATGTAAGTCATTTTTCACCATATTAGAGTCAGTTTGCACCTTATAAGAGTCACTTTCCACCATATATACAACAATTAACTTGTTAACATCATATACATCCAGTTTGACATCCTTTTACCACCTATTAATGCCACTTTCATGCAAGTTAATTTTATTCCACATTTTGGCTCTATTCAACCATGTAAGTCACTTTTCACCATATTAGAGTCACTTTGCACCCTATAAGAGTCACTTTACCCATATATTGATACAATTAACATGTTAACCTCATGTACATGCAATTAAACATCCCTTAACCGCATTTTGGAACCCCTTTCCTACAAGTCAATTTTGGGCCACATTTTGGCTCTAATCAATCATGTAAGTGACTTATCACCATTTTAGAGTCACTTTGCACTTTATAAGAGTCACTTGCCATCATATATTGGTACAATTAACATGTTAACATCATATACATCCAGTTAGAAATCCTTTTACCACCTCTTATTGCCACATTCGTACAAGTCAATTTTGGTACACATTTTGGTTCTAATTAACCAAGTAAGTCACTTTTCACCATATTCCAGTCATTTTGCACCCTATATGAGTCACTTTCCAGCATATATTTATACAATTAACATGTTAACATCATATACATCGGAATTGATATCCTTTTACCACCTCTTAATTCCACTTTCATACAGGTCAATTATGTTCCACATTTTGGTTCTAATCAACCATGTAAGTCACTTTCCACCATATATTTATACAATTAACATGTTAACATCATATACATGCGAATTGACATCCTTTTACCACCTCTTAATTCCACTTTCATACAGGTGAATTTTGTTCGACATTTTGGTTCAAATCAACCATGTAAGTCACTTTTCACCATATTAGAGACACTTTGCACCTTATAAGAGTCACTTTTCACCATATATACAACAATTAACATTTTAACATCATATACATCCAGTTTGACATCCTTTTACCATCTATTAATGCCACTTTCATGCAAATTAATTTTATTCCACATTTTGGCTCTAATCAACCATGTAAGTCACTTTTCACCATATTAGAGTCACTTTGCAGCCTATAAGAGTCACCTTCCCCATATATTGATACAATTAACATATTAACATCATGTACATGCAATGAAACATCCTTTAGCCACCTTTTGGTACCCCTTCCTACAAGTCAATTTTGGGCCACATTTTGGCTCTAATCAATCATGTAAGTGACTTATCACCATATTAGAGTCACTTTGCACCTTATAAGAGTCACTTGCCATCATATATTGGTACAATTAACATGTTAACATCATATACATCCAATTAGAAATCCTTTTACCACCTCTTACTGCCACATTCATACAAGTCAATTTTGGTTCAAATTAACCATGTAAGTCACTTTTCACCATATATTTATACAATTAACATGTTAACATCATATACATCCGAATTGACATCCTTTTACCACCTCTTAATTCCACTTTCATACAGGTGAATTTTGTTCGACATTTTGGTTCAAATCAACCATGTAAGTCACTTTTCACCATATTAGAGTCACTTTGCACCTTATAAGAGTCACTTTCCACCATATATACAACAATTAACATTTTAACATCATATACATCCAGTTTGACATCCTTTTACCATCTATTAATGCCACTTTCATGTAAGTTAATTTTATTCCACATTTTGGTTCTAATCAACCATGTAAGTCACTTTTCACCATATTAGAGTCACTTTGCAGCCTATAAGAGTCACTTTCCCCATATATTGATTCAATTAACATATTAACATCATGTACATGCAATTAAACATCCTTTAGCCACCTTTTGGTACCCCTTCCTACAAGTCAATTTTGGGCCACATTTTGGCTCTAATCAATCATGTAAGTGACTTATCACCATATTAGAGTCACTTTGCACCTTATAAGAGTCACTTGCCATCATATATTGGTACAATTAACATGTTAACATCATATACATCCAATTAGAAATCCTTTTGCCACCTCTTACTGCCACATTCATACAAGTCAATTTTGGTCCACATTTTGGTTGAAATTAACCATGTAAGTCACTTTTCACCATATTAGAGTCATTTTGCACCCTATATGAGTCACTTTCCAGCATATATTTATACAATTAACATGTTAACATCATATACATCGGAATTGATATCCTTTTACCACCTCTTAATTCCACTTTCATACAGGTCAATTATGTTCCACATTTTGGTTCTAATCAACCATGCAAGTCACTTTTCACCATATTAGAGTCAGTTTGCACCTTATAAGAGTCACTTTCCATCATATATACAACAATTAACATGTTAACATCATATACATCCAGTTTGACATCCTTTTACCACCTATTAATGCCACTTTCATGCAAGTTAATTTTATTCCACATTTTGGCTCTAATCAACCATGTAAGTCACTTTTCACCATATTAGAGTCACTTTGCACCCTATAAGAGTCACTTTACCCATATATTGATACAATTAACATGTTAACATCATGTACATGCAATTAAACATCCTTTAACCACGTTTTGGAACCCCTTTCCTACAAGTCAATTTTGGGCCACATTTTGGCTCTAATCAATCATGTAAGTGACTTATCACCAATTTAGAGTCACTTTGCACCTTATAAGAGTCACTTTCCATCATATATTGGTACAATTAACATGTTAACATCATATACATCTAATTAGAAATCCTTTTACCACCTCTTAGTGCCACATTCGTACAAGTCAATTTTGGTACACATTTTGGTTCTAATTAACCATGTAAGTCACTTTTCACCATATTCGAGTCATTTTGCACCCTATATGAGTCACTTTCCACAATCTATACATCCAATTTGACATCCTTTTACCACCTATTAATGCCAGTTTCATACAAGTTAATTTTATTCCACATTTTGGCTCTAATCAACCATGTAAGTCACTTTTCACCATATTAGAGTCACTTTGCACCCTATAAGAGTCACTTTCCCCATATATTGATACAATTAACATGTTAACATCATGTACATGCAATTAAATATCCTTTAACCACCTTTTGGTACCCCTTTCCTACAAGTCAATTTTGGGCCATATTTTGGCTCTAATCAATCATGTAAGTGACTTATCACCATATTAGAGTCACTTTGCACCTTATAAGAGTCACTTGCCATCATATATTGGTACAATTAACATGTTAACATCATATACATCCAATTAGAAATCCTTTTACCACCTCTTAGTGCCCCATTCATACAAGTCAATTTTGATCCACATTTTAGTTCAAATTAACCATGTAAGTCACTTTTCACCATATTAGAGTCATTTTGCACCCTAGATGAGTCACTTTCCACCATATATTTATACAATTAACATGTTAACATCATATACATCCGAATTGACATCCTTTTACCACCTCTTAATTCCACTTTCATACAGGTGAATTTTGTTCGACATTTTGGTTCAAATCAACCATGTAAGCCACTTTTCACCATATTAGAGTCACTTTGCACCTTATAAGAGTCACTTTCCACCATATATACAACAATTAACATTGTAACATCATATACATCCAGTTTGACATCCTTTTACCATCTATTAATGCCACTTTCAAGCAAATTAATTTTATTCCACATTTTGGCTCTAATCAACTATGTAAGTCACTTTTCACCATATTAGAGTCACTTTGCAGCCTATAAGAGTCACTTTCCCCATATATTGATACAATTAACATATTAACATCATGTACATACAATTAAACATCCTTTAGCCACCTTTCGGTACCCCTTCCTACAAGTCAATTTTGGGCCACATTTTGGTTCTAATCAATCATGTAAGTGACTTATCACCATATTAGAGTCACTTTGCACCTTATAAGAGTCACTTGCCATCATATATTGGTACAATTAACATGTTAACATCATATACATCCAATTAGAAATCCTTTTACCACCTCTTAGTGCCCCATTCATACAAGTCAATTTTGATCCACATTTTAGTTCAAATTAACCATGTAAGTCACTTTTCACCATATTAGAGTCATTTTGCACCCTATATGAGTCACTTTCCAGCATATATTTATACAATTAACATGTTAACATCATATACATCGGAATTGATATCCTTTTACCACCTCTTAATTCCACTTTCATACAGGTCAATTATGTTCCACATTTTGGTTCTAATCAACCATGTAAGTCACTTTTCACCATATTAGAGTCAGTTTGCACCTTATAAGAGTCACTTTCTACCATATATACAACAATTAACATGTTAACATCATATACATCCAGTTTGACATCCTTTTACCACCTATTAATGCCACTTTAATGCAAGTTAATTTTATTCCACATTTTGGCTCTAATCAACCATGTAAGTCACTTTTCACCATATTAGAGTCACTTTGCACCCTATAAGAGTCACTTTACCCATATATTGATACAATTAACATGTTAACATCATGTACATGCAATTAAACATCCTTTAACCACATTTTGGAACCCCTTTCCTACAAGTCAATTTTGGGCCACATCTTGGCTCTAATTAATCATGTAAGTGACTTATCACCATTTTAGAGTCACTTTGCACCTTATAAGAGTCACTTGCCATCATATATTGGTACAATTAACATGTTAACATCATATACATCCAATTAGAAATCCTTTTACCACCTCTTACTGCCACATTCATACAAGTCAATTTTGGTACACATTTTGGTACTAATTAACCATGTAAGTCACTTTTCACCATATTCGAGTCATTTTGCACCCTATATGAGTCACTTTCCACAATCTATACATCCAATTTGACATCCTTTTACCACATATTAATGCCAGTTTCATACAAGTTAATTTTATTCCACATTTTGGCTATAATCAACCATGTAAGTCACTTTTCACCATATTAGAGTCACTTTGCACCCTATAAGAGTCACTTTCCCCATATATTGATACAATTAACATGTTAACATCATGTACATGCAATTAAACATCCTTTAACCACCTTTTGGTACCCCTTTCCTAAAAGTCAATTTTGGGCCATATTTTGGCTCTAATCAATCATGTAAGTGACTTATCACCATATTAGAGTCACTTTGTACCTTATAAGAGTCACTTGCCATCATATATTGGTACAATTAATATGTTAACATCATATACATCCAATTAGAAATCCTTTTACCACCTCTTAGTGCCCCATTCATACAAGTCAATTTTGATCCACATTTTAGTTCAAATTAACCATGTAAGTCACTTTTCACATTATTAGAGTCATTTTGCACCCTAGATGAGTCACTTTCCACCATATATTTATACAATTAACATGTTAACATCATATACATCCGAATTGACATCCTTTTTACCACCTCTTAATTCCACTTTCATACAGGTGAATTTTGTTCGACATTTTGGTTCAAATCAACCATGTAAGCCACTTTTCACCATATTAGAGTCACTTTGCACCTTATAAGAGTCACTTTCCACCATATATACAACAATTAACATTTTAACATCATATACATCCAGTTTGACATCCTTTTACCATCTATTAATGCCACTTTCATGCTAATTAATTTTATTCCACATTTTGGCTCTAATCAACTATGTAAGTCACTTTTCACCATATTAGAGTCACTTTGCAGCCTATAAGAGTCACTTTCCCCATATATTGATACAATTAACATATTAACATCATGTACATACAATTAAACATCCTTTAGCCACCTTGCGGTACCCCTTCCTCCAAGTCAATTTTGGGCCACATTTTGGCTCTAATCAATCATGTAAGTGACTTATCACCATATTAGAGTCACTTTGCACCTTATAAGAGTCACTTGCCATCATATATTGGTACAATTAACATGTTAACATCATATACATCCAATTAGAAATCCTTTTACCACCTCTTACTGCCACATTCATACAAGTCAATTTTGGTCCACATTTTGGTTCAAATTAACCATGTAAGTCACTTTTCACCATATTAGAGTCATTTTGCACCCTATATGAGTCACTTTCCAGCATATATTTATACAATTAACATGTTAACATCATATACATCTGAATTGAAATCCTTTTACCACCTCTTAATTCCACTTACATACAGGTCAATTATGTTCCACATTTTGGTTCTAATCAACCATGTAAGTCACTTTTCACCATATTAGAGTCAGTTTGCACCTTATAAGAGTCACTTTCCACCATATATACAACAATTAACATGTTAACATCATATACATCCAGTTTGACATCCTTTTACCACCTATTAATGCCACTTTCATGCAAGTTAATTTTATTCCACATTTTGGCTCTAATTAACCATGTAAGTCACTTTTCACCATATTAGAGTCACTTTGCACCCTATATGAGTCACTTTCCACAATCTATACATCCAATTTGACATCCTTTTACCACCTATTAATGCCAGTTTCATACAAGTTAATTTTATTCCACATTTTGGCTCTAATCAATCATGTAAGTCACTTTTCACCATATTAGAGTCACTTTGCACCCTATAAGAGTCACTTTCCCCATATATTGATACAATTAACATGTTAACATCATGTACATGCAATTAAACATCCTTTAACCACCTTTTGGTACCCCTTTCCTACAAGTCAATTTTGGGCCATATTTTGGCTCTAATCAATCATGTAAGTGACTTATCACCATATTAGAGTCACTTTGCACCTTATAAGAGTCACTTGCCATCATATATTGGTACAATTAACATGTTAACATCATATACATCCAATTAGAAATCCTTTTACCACCTCTTAGTGCCCCATTCATACAAGTCAATTTTGATCCACATTTTAGTTCAAATTAACCATGTAAGTCACTTTTCACCATATTAGAGTCATTTTGCACCCTAGATGAGTCACTTTCCACCATATATTTATACAATTAAAATGTTAACATCATATACATCCGAATTGACATCCTTTTACCACCTCTTAATTCCACTTTCATACAGGTGAATTTTGTTCGACATTTTAGTTCAAATCAACCATGTAAGCCACTTTTCACCATATTAGAGTCACTTTGCACCTTATAAGAGTCACTTTGCACCATATATACAACAATTAACATTTTAACATCATATACATCCAGTTTGACATCCTTTTACCATCTATTAATGGCACTTTCATGCAAATTAATTTTATTCCACATTTTGGCTCTAATCAACTATGTAAGTCACTTTTCACCATATTAGAGTCACTTTGCAGCCTATAAGAGTCACTTTCCCCAGTATATTGATACAATTAACATATTAACATCATGTACATACAATTAAACATCCTTTAGCCACCTTTCGGTACCCCTTCCTACAAGTCAATTTTGGGCCACATTTTGGCTCTAATCAATCATGTAAGTGACTTATCACCATATTAGAGTCACTTTGCACCTTATAAGAGTCACTTGCCATCATATATTGGTACAATTAACATGTTAACATCATATACATCCAATTAGAAATCCTTTTACCACCTCTTAGTGCCCCATTCATACAAGTCAATTTTGATCCACATTTTAGTTCAAATTAACCATGTAAGTCACTTTTCACCATATTAGAGTCATTTTGCACCCTATATGAGTCACTTTCCAGCATATATTTATACAATTAACATGTTAACATCATATACATCGGAATTGACATCCTTTTACCACCTCTTAATTCCACTTTCATACAGGTCAATTATGTTCCACATTTTGGTTCTAATCAACCATGTAAGTCACTTTTCACCATATTAGAGTCAGTTTGCACCTTATAAGAGTCACTTTCTACCATATATACAACAATTAACATGTTAACATCATATACATCCAGTTTGACATCCTTTTACCACCTATTAATGACACTTTAATGCAAGTTAATTTTATTCCACATTTTGGCTCTAATCAACCATGTAAGTCACTTTTCACCATATTAGAGTCACTTTGCACCCTATAAGAGTCACTTTACCCATATATTGATACAATTAACATGTTAACATCATGTACATGCAATTAAACATCCTTTAACCACATTTTGGAACCCCTTTCCTACAAGTCAATTTTGGGCCACATCTTGGCTCTAATTAATCATGTAAGTGACTTATCACCATTTTAGAGTCACTTTGCACCTTATAAGAGTCACTTGCCATCATATATTGGTACAATTAACATGTTAACATCATATACATCCAATTAGAAATCCTTTTACCACCTCTTAGTGCCACATTCATACAAGTCAATTTTGGTACACATTTTGGTACTAATTAACCATGTAAGTCACTTTTCACCATATTCCAGTCATTTTGCACCCTATATGAGTCACTTTCCACAATCTATACATCCAATTTGACATCCTTTTACCACATAGTAATGCCAGTTTCATACAAGTTAATTTTATTCCACATTTTGGCTATAATCAACCATGTAAGTCACTTTTCACCATATTAGAGTCACTTTGCACCCTATAAGAGTCACTTTCCCCATATATTGATACAATTAACATGTTAACATCATGTACATGCAATTAAACATCCTTTAACCACCTTTTGGTACCCCTTTCCTAAAAGTCAATTTTGGGCCATATTTTGGCTCTAATCAATCATGTAAGTGACTTATCACCATATTAGAGTCACTTTGCACCTTATAAGAGTCACTTGCCATCATATATTGGTACAATTAACATGTTAACATCATATGCATCCAATTAGAAATCCTTTTACCACCTCTTAGTGCCCCATTCATACAAGTCAATTTTGATCCACATTTTAGTTCAAATTAACCATGTAAGTCACTTTTCACATTATTAGAGTCATTTTGCACCCTAGATGAGTCACTTTCCACCATATATTTATACAATTAACATGTTAACATCATATACATCCGAATTGACATCCTTTTTACCACCTTTTAATTCCACTTTCATACAGGTGAATTTTGTTCGACATTTTGGTTCAAATCAACCATGTAAGCCACTTTTCACCATATTAGAGTCACTTTGCACCTTATAAGAGTCACTTTCCACCATATATACAACAATTAACATTTTAACATCATATACATCCAGTTTGTCATCCTTTTACCATCTATTAATGCCACTTTCATGCAAATTAATTTTATTCCACATTTTGGCTCTAATCAACTATGTAAGTCACTTTTCACCATATTAGAGTCACTTTGCAGCCTATAAGAGTCACTTTCCCCATATATTGATACAATTAACATATTAACATCATGTACATACAATTAAACATCCTTTAGCCACCTTTCGGTACCCCTTCCTACAAGTCAATTTTGGGCCACATTTTGGCTCTAATCAATCATGTAAGTGACTTATCACCACATTAGAGTCACTTTGCACCTTATAAGAGTCACTTGCCATCATATATTGGTACAATTAACATGTTAACATCATATACATCCAATTAGAAATCCTTTTACCACCTCTTACTGCCACATTCATACAAGTCAATTTTGGTCCACATTTTGGTTCAAATTAACCATGTAAGTCACTTTTGACCATATTAGAGTCATTTTGCACCCTATATGAGTCACTTTCCAGCATATATTTATACAATTAACATGTTAACATCATATACATCTGAATTGAAATCCTTTTACCACCTCTTAATTCCACTTTCATACAGGTCAATTATGTTCCACATTTTGGTTCTAATCAACCATGTAAGTCACTTTTCACCATATTAGAGTCAGTTTGCACCTTATAAGAGTCACTTTCCACCATATATACAACAATTAACATGTTAACATCATATACATCCAGTTTGACATCCTTTTACCACCTATTAATGCCACTTTCATTCAAGTTAATTTTATTCCACATTTTGGCTCTAATTAACCATGTAAGTCACTTTTCACCATATTAGAGTCACTTTGCACCCTATAAGAGTCACTTTCCCCATATATTGATACAATTAACATGTTAACATTATGTACATGCAATTAAACATCCTTTAACCACCTTTTGGTACCCCTTTCCTACAAGTCAATTTTGGGCCACATTTTGGCTCTAATCAATCATGTAAGTGACTTATCACCATATTACCGTCACTTTGCACCTTATAAGAGTCACTTGCCATCATATATTGGTACAATTAACATGTTAACATCATATACATCCAATTAGAAATCCTTTTATCACATCTTGGTGCCACATTCATACAAGTCAATTTTGGTTCAAATTAACCATGTAAGTCACTTTTCACCATATTAGAGTCATTTTGCACCCTATATGAGTCACTTTCCACCACATATTTATACAATTAACATGTTAACATCATATACATCCGAATTAGCAACCTTTTATCACCTCTTAATTCAACTTTCATACAGGTCAATTTTGTTCCACATTTTGGTTCTAATCAACCATGCAAGTCACTTTTCACCATATTAGAGTTACTTTGCACCTTATAAGAGTCACTTTCCACCATATATACAACAATTAATATTTTAACATCATATACATTCAGTTTGACAACCTTTTACTACCTATTAATGCCACTTTCATACAAGTTAATTTTATTCCACATTTTGGCTCTAATCAACCATGTAAGTCACTTTTCACCATATTAGAGTCACTTTGCACCCTATAAGAGTCACTTTCCCCATATATTGATACAATTAACATGTTAACATCATGTACATGCAATTAAACATCCTTTAACCACCTTTTGGTACCCCTTTCCTACAAGTCAAATTTGGGCCATATTTTGGCTCTAATCAATCATGTAAGTGACTTATCACCATATAAGAGTCACTTTGCACCTTATAAGAGTCACTTGCCATCATATATTAGTACAATTAACATGTTAACATCATATATATCCAATTAAAAATCCTTTTACCACCTCTTAGTGCCACATTCATACAAGTCAATTTTGGTCCACATTTTGGTTCAAATTAACCATGTAAGTCACTTTTCACCATATTAGAGTCATTTTGCACCCTAGATGAGTCACTTTCCACCATATATTTATAAAATTAACATGTTAACATCATATACATCCGAATTGACATCCTTTTACCACCTCTTAATTCCACTTTCATACAGGTGAATTTTGTTCGACATTTTGGTTCAAATCAACCATGTAAGTCAATTTTCGCCATATTAGAGTCACTTTGCACCTTATAAGAGTCACTTTTCACATATATACAACAATTAACATTTTAACATTATATACATCCAGTTTGACATCCTTTTACCATCTATTAATGCCACTTTCATGCAAATTAATTTTATGCCACATTTTGGCTCTAATCAACCATGTAAGTCACTTTTCACCATATTAGAGTCACTTTGCAGCCTATAAGAGTCACTTTCCCCATATATTGATACAATTAACATATTAACATCATGTACATGCAATGAAACATCCTTTAGCCACCTTTTGGTACCCCTTCCTACAAGTCAATTTTGGGCCACATTTTGGCTCTAATCAATCATGTAAGTGACTTATCACCATATTAGAGTCACTTTGCACCTTATAAGAGTCACTTGCCATCATATATTGGTACAATTAACATGTTAACATCATATACATCCAATTGGAAATGCTTTTACCACCTCTTACTGCCACATTCATACAAGTCAATTTTGGTCCACATTTTGGTTCAAATTAACCATGTAAGTCACTTTTCACCATATTAGAGTCATTTTGCACCCTATATGAGTCACTTTGCAGCATATATTTATACAATTAACATGTTAACATCATATACATCCGAATTGATATCCTTTTACCACCTCTTAATTCCACTTTCATACAGGTCAATTATGTTCCACATTTTGGTTCTAATCAACCATGTAAGTCACTTTTCACCATATTAGAGTCAGTTTGCACCTTATAAGAGTCACTTTCCACCATATATACAACAATTAACATGTTAACATCATATACATCCAGTTTGACATCCTTTTACCACCTATTAATGCGACTTTCATGCAATTAATTTTATTCCACATTTTGGCTCTAATCAACCATGTAAGTCACTTTTCACCATATTAGAGTCACTTTGCACCCTATAAGAGTCACTTTACCCATATATTGATACAACTAACCTGTTAACATCATGTACATGCAATTAAACATCCTTTAACCACATTTTGTAACCCCTTTCCTACAAGTCAATTTTGGGCCACATTTTGGCTCTAATCAATCATGTAAGTGACTTATCACCATTTTAGAGTCACTTTGCACCTTATAAGAGTCACTTGCCATCATATATTGGTACAATTAACATGTTAACATCATATACATCCAATTAGAAATCCTTTTACCTCCTCTTAGTGCCACATTCGTACAAGTCATTTTTGGTACACATTTTGGTTCTAATTAACCATGTAAGTCACTTTTCACCATATTCCAGTCATTTTGCACCCTATATGAGTCACTTTCCACAATCTATTTGTATAGTTAACATCATATACATCCAATTTGACATCCTTTTACCACCTATTAATGCCACTTTCATACAAGTTAATTTTATTCCACATTTTGGCTCTAATCAACCATGTAAGTCACTTTTCACCATATTAGAGTCACTTTGCACCCTGTAAGAGTCACTTTCCCCATATATTGATACAATTAACATGTTAACATCATGTACATGCAATTAAACATCCTTTAACCACCTTTCGGTACCCCTTTCCTACAAGTCAATTTTGGGCCACATTTTGGCTCTAATCAATCATGTAAGTGACTTATCACCATATTACAGTCACTTTGCACCTTATAAGAGTCACTTGCCATCATATATTGGTACAATTAACATGTTAACATCATATACATCCAATTAGAAATCCTTTTACCACATCTTGGTGCCACATTCATACAAGTCAATTTTGGTTCAAATTAACCATGTAAGTCACTTTTCACCATATATTTATACAATTAACATGTTAACATCATATACATCCGAATTGACATCCTTTTACCACCTCTTAATTCCACTTTCATACAAGTGAATTTTGTTCGACATTTTGGTTCAAATCAACCATGTAAGTCACTTTTCACCATATTAGAGTCACTTTGCACCTTATAAGAGTCACTTTCCACCATATATACAACAATTAACATTTTAACATCATATACATCCAGTTTGACATCCTTTTACCATCTATTAATGCCACTTTCATGTAAGTTAATTTTATTCCACATTTTGGCTCTAATCAACCATGTAAGTCACTTTTCACCATATTAGAGTCACTTTGCAGCCTATAAGAGTCACTTTCCCCATATATTGATTCAATTAACATATTAACATCATGTACATGCAATTAAACATCCTTTAGCCACCTTTTGGTACCACTTCCTACAAGTCAATTTTGGGCCACATTTTGGCTAATCAATCATGTAAGTGACTTATCACCATATTAGAGTCACTTTGCACCTTATAAGAGTCACTTGCCATCATATATTGGTACAATTAACATGTTAACATCATATACATCCAATTAGAAATCCTTTTACCACCTCTTACTGCCACATTCATACAAGTGAATTTTGGTCCACATTTTGGTTCAAATTAACCATGTAAGTCACTTTTCACCATATTAGAGTCATTTTGCACCCTATATGAGTCACTTTCCAGCATATATTTATAAAATTAACATGTTAACATCATATACATCGGAATTGATATCCTTTTACCACCTCTTAATTCCACTTTCATACAGGTCAATTATGTTCCACATTTTGGTTCTAATCAACCATGTAAGTCACTCTTCACCATATTAGAGTCAGTTTGTACCTTATCAGAGTCACTTTCCACCATATATACAACAATTAACATGTTAACATCATATACATCCAGTTTGACATCCTTTTACCACCTATTAATGCCACTTTCATGCAAGTTAATTTTATTCCACATTTTGGCTCTAATCAACCATGTAAGTCACTTTTCACCATATTAGAGTCACTTTGCACCCTATAAGAGTCACTTTACCCATATATTGATACAATTAACATGTTAACATCATGTACATGCAATTAAACATCCTTTAACCACATTTTGGAACCCATTTCCTACAAGTCAATTTTGGGCCACATTTTGGCTCTAATCAATCAATCATGTAAGTGACTTATCACCGTTTTAGAGTCACTTTGCACCTTATAAAAGTCACTTGCCATCATATATTGGTACAATTAACATGTTAACATCATATACATCCAATTAGAAATCCTTTTACCACCTCTAAGTGCCACATTCGTACAAGTCAATTTTGGTACACATTTTGGTTCTAATTAACCATGTAAGTCACTTTTCACCATATTCGAGTCATTTTGCACCCTATATGAGTCACTTTCCACAATCTATTTGTATAATTAACATGTTAACATCATATACATCCAATTTAACATCCTTTTACCACCTATTAATGCCAGTTCATACAAGTTAATTTTATTCCACATTTTGGCTCTAATCAACCATGTAAGTCACTTTTCACCATATTAGAGTGACTTTGCACCCTATAAGAGTCACTTTCCCCATATATTGATACAATTAACATGTTAACATCATGTACATGCAATTAAACATCCTTTAACCACCTTTTGGTACCCCTTTACTACAAGTCAATTTTGGGCCACATTTTGGCTCTAATAAATCATGTAAGTGACTTATCACCATATTACAGTCACTTTTCACCTTATAAGAGTCACTTGCCATCATATATTGGTACAATTAACATGTTAAGATCATATACATCCAATTAGAAATCCTTTTACCACATCTTGGTGCCACATTCATACAAGTCAATTTTGGTTCAAATTAACCATGTAAGTCACTTTTCACCGTATTAGAGTCATTTTGCACCCTATATGAGTCACTTTCCACCACATATTTATACAATTAACATGTTAACATCATATACATCCAAATTAGCAACCTTTTACCACCTCTTAATTCCACTTTCATACAGGTTAATTTTGTTCCACATTTTGGTTCTAATCAACCATGTAAGTCACTTTTCACCATATTAGAGTCACTTTGCACCTTATAAGAGTCACTTTCCACCATATATACAACAATAAATATTTTAACATCATATACATTCAGTTTGACAACTTTTTACCACCTATTAATGCCACTTTCATACAAGTTAATTTTATTCCACATTTTGGCTCTAATCAACCATGTAAGTCACCTTTCACCATATTAGAGTCACTTTGCACCCTATAAGAGTCACTTTCCCCATATATTGATACAATTAACATGTTAACATCATGTACATGCAATTAAACATCCTTTGACCACCTTTTGGTACCCCTTTCCTACAAGTCAATTTTGGGCCATATTTTGGCTCTAATCAATCATGTAAGTGACTTATCACCATATTAGAGTCACTTTGCACCTTATAAGAGTCACTTTCCATCATATATTGGTACAATTAACATGTTAACATCATATACATCCAATTAGAAATCCTTTAACCACCTCTTAGTGCCACATTCATACAAGTCAATTTTGGTCCACATTTTGGTTCAAATTAACCATGTAAGTCACTTTTCACCATATTAGAGTCATTTTGCACCCTATATGAGTCACTTTCCACCATATATTTATACAATTAACAT
This sequence comes from Apium graveolens, assembly GCF_009905375.1. Classification (NCBI taxonomy): domain Eukaryota; kingdom Viridiplantae; phylum Streptophyta; class Magnoliopsida; order Apiales; family Apiaceae; genus Apium; species Apium graveolens. Next base: position 14,990 of record NW_027418504.1, on the reverse strand, counting down.
GTTAACATCATATACATCTGAATTGACATCCTTTTACCGCCTCTTAATTCCACTTTCATACAGGCGAATTTTGTTCGACATTTTGGTTCAAATCAACCATGTAAGTCACTTTTCACCATATTAGAGTCACTTTGCACCTTATAAGAGTCACTTTCCACCATATATACAACAATTAACATTTTAACATCATATACATCCAGTTTGACATCCTTTTACCATCTATTAATGCCACTTTCATGCAATTAATTTTATTCCACATTTTGGCTCTAATCAACCATGTAAGTCACTTTTCACCATATTAGAGTCACTTTGCACCCTAAAAGAGTCACTTTACCCATATATTGATACAACTAACCTGTTAACATCATGTACATGCAATTAAACATCCTTTAACCACATTTTGTAACCCCTTTCCTACAAGTCAATTTTGGGCCACATTTTGGCTCTAATCAATCATGTAAGTGACTTATCACCATTTTAGAGTCACTTTGCACCTTATAAGAGTCACTTGCCATCATATATTGGTACAATTAACATGTTAACATCATATACATCCAATTAGAAATCCTTTTACCACCTCTTAGTGCCACATTCGTACAAGTCATTTTTGGTACACATTTTGGTTCTAATTAACCATGTAAGTCACTTTTCACCATATTCCAGTCATTTTGCACCCTATATGAGTCACTTTCCACAATCTATTTGTATAGTTAACATCATATACATCCAATTTGACATCCTTTTACCACCTATTAATGCCACTTTCATACAAGTTAATTTTATTCCACATTTTGGCTCTAATCAACCATGTAAGTCACTTTTCACCATATTAGAGTCACTTTGCACCCTGTAAGAGTCACTTTCCCCATATATTGATACAATTAACATGTTAACATCATGTACATGCAATTAAACATCCTTTAACCACCTTTCGGTACCCCTTTCCTACAAGTCAATTTTGGGCCACATTTTGGCTCTAATCAATCATGTAAGTGACTTATCACCATATTACAGTCACTTTGCATCTTATAAGAGTCACTTGCCATCATATATTGGTACAATTAACATGTTAACATCATATACATCCAATTAGAAATCCTTTTACCACATCTTGGTGCCACATTCATACAAGTCAATTTTGGTTCAAATTAACCATGTAAGTCACTTTTCACCATATATTTATACAATTAACATGTTAACATCTATACATCCGAATTGACATCCTTTTACCACCTCTTAATTCCACTTTCATACAAGTGAATTTTGTTCGACATTTTGGTTCAAATCAACTATGTAAGTCACTTTTCACCATATTAGAGTCACTTTGCACCTTATAAGAGTCACTTTCCACCATATATACAACAATTAACATTTTAACATCATATACATCCAGTTTGACATCCTTTTACCATCTATTAATGCCACTTTCATGTAAGTTAATTTTATTCCACATTTTGGCTCTAATCAACCATGTAAGTCACTTTTCACCATATTAGAGTCACTTTGCAGCCTATAAGAGTCACTTTCCCCATATATTGATTCAATTAACATATTAACATCATGTACATGCAATTAAACATCCTTTAGCCACCTTTTGGTACCACTTCCTACAAGTCAATTTTGGGCCACATTTTGGCTAATCAATCATGTAAGTGACTTATCACCATATTAGAGTCACTTTGCACCTTATAAGAGTCACTTGCCATCATATATTGGTACAATTAACATGTTAACATCATATACATCCAATTAGAAATCCTTTTACCACCTCTTACTGCCACATTCATACAAGTGAATTTTGGTCCACATTTTGGTTCAAATTAACCATGTAAGTCACTTTTCACCATATTAGAGTCATTTTGCACCCTATATGAGTCACTTTCCAGCATATATTTATAAAATTAACATGTTAACATCATATACATCGGAATTGATATCCTTTTACCACCTCTTAATTCCACTTTCATACAGGTCAATTATGTTCCACATTTTGGTTCTAATCAACCATGTAAGTCACTCTTCACCATATTAGAGTCAGTTTGTACCTTATCAGAGTCACTTTCCACCATATATACAACAATTAACATGTTAACATCATATACATCCAGTTTGACATCCTTTTACCACCTATTAATGCCACTTTCATGCAAGTTAATTTTATTCCACATTTTGGCTCTAATCAACCATGTAAGTCACTTTTCACCATATTAGAGTCACTTTGCACCCTATAAGAGTCACTTTACCCATATATTGATACAATTAACATGTTAACATCATGTACATGCAATTAAACATCCTTTAACCACATTTTGGAACCCCTTTCCTACAAGTCAATTTTGGGCCACATTTTGGCTCTAATCAATCAATCATGTAAGTGACTTATCACCGTTTTAGAGTCACTTTGCACCTTATAAGAGTCACTTGCCATCATATATTGGTACAATTAACATGTTAACATCATATACATCCAATTAGAAATCCTTTTACCACCTCTTAGTGCCACATTCGTACAAGTCAATTTTGGTACACATTTTGGTTCTAATTAACCATGTAAGTCACTTTTCACCATATTCGAGTCATTTTGCACCCTATATGAGTCACTTTCCACAATCTATTTGTATAATTAACATGTTAACATCATATACATCCAATTTAACATCCTTTTACCACCTATTAATGCCAGTTCATACAAGTTAATTTTATTCCACATTTTGGCTCTAATCAACCATGTAAGTCACTTTTCACCATATTAGAGTGACTTTGCACCCTATAAGAGTCACTTTCCCCATATATTGATACAATTAACATGTTAACATCATGTACATGCAATTAAACATCCTTTAACCACCTTTTGGTACCCCTTTACTACAAGTCAATTTTGGGCCACATTTTGGCTCTAATAAATCATGTAAGTGACTTATCACCATATTACAGTCACTTTTCACCTTATAAGAGTCACTTGCCATCATATATTGGTACAATTAACATGTTAAGATCATATACATCCAATTAGAAATCCTTTTACCACATCTTGGTGCCACATTCATACAAGTCAATTTTGGTTCAAATTAACCATGTAAGTCACTTTTCACCGTATTAGAGTCATTTTGCACCCTATATGAGTCACTTTCCACCACATATTTATACAATTAACATGTTAACATCATATACATCCAAATTAGCAACCTTTTACCACCTCTTAATTCCACTTTCATACAGGTTAATTTTGTTCCACATTTTGGTTCTAATCAACCATGTAAGTCACTTTTCACCATATTAGAGTCACTTTGCACCTTATAAGAGTCACTTTCCACCATATATACAACAATAAATATTTTAACATCATATACATTCAGTTTGACAACTTTTTACCACCTATTAATGCCACTTTCATACAAGTTAATTTTATTCCACATTTTGGCTCTAATCAACCATGTAAGTCACCTTTCACCATATTAGAGTCACTTTGCACCCTATAAGAGTCACTTTCCCCATATATTGATACAATTAACATGTTAACATCATGTACATGCAATTAAACATCCTTTGACCACCTTTTGGTACCCCTTTCCTACAAGTCAATTTTGGGCCATATTTTGGCTCTAATCAATCATGTAAGTGACTTATCACCATATTAGAGTCACTTTGCACCTTATAAGAGTCACTTTCCATCATATATTGGTACAATTAACATGTTAACATCATATACATCCAATTAGAAATCCTTTAACCACCTCTTAGTGCCACATTCATACAAGTCAATTTTGGTCCACATTTTGGTTCAAATTAACCATGTAAGTCACTTTTCACCATATTAGAGTCATTTTGCACCCTATATGAGTCACTTTCCACCATATATTTATACAATTAACATGTTAACATCATATACATCTGAATTGACATCCTTTTACCGCCTCTTAATTCCACTTTCATACAGGCGAATTTTGTTCGACATTTTGGTTCAAATCAACCATGTAAGTCACTTTTCACCATATTAGAGTCACTTTGCACCTTATAAGAGTCACTTTCCACCATATATACAACAATTAACATTTTAACATCATATACATCCAGTTTGACATCCTTTTACCATCTATTAATGCCACTTTCATGCAAATTAATTTTATTCCACATTTTGGCTCTAATCAACCATGTAAGTCACTTTTCACCATATTAGAGTCACTTTGCACCCTATAAGAGTCACTTTACCCATATATTGATATAATTAAATGTTAACATCATGTACATGCAATTAAACATCCTTTAACCACATTTTGGAACCCCTTTCATACAAGTCAATTTTGGGCCACATTTTGGCTCTAATCAATCATGTAAGTGACTTATCACCATTTTAGAGTCACTTTGCACCTTATAAGAGTCACTTGCCATCATATATTGGTACAATTAACATGTTAACATCATATACATCCAATTAGAAATCCTTTTACCACCTCTTAGTGCCACATTCGTACAAGTCAATTTTGGTACACATTTTGGTTCTAATTAACCATGTAAGTCACTTTTCAACATATTCCAGTCATTTTGCACCCTATATGAGTCACTTTCCACAATCTATTTTTATAGTTAACATCATATACATCCAATTTGACATCCTTTTACCACCTATTAATGCCACTTTCATACAAGTTAATTTTATTCCACATTTTGGCTCTAATCAACCATGTAAGTCACTTTTCACCATATTAGAGTCACTTTGCACCCTATAAGAGTCACTTTCCCCATATATTGATACAATTAACATGTTAACATCATGTACATGCAATTAAACATCCTTTAACCACCTTTTGGTACCCCTTTCCTACAAGTCAATTTTGGGCCACATTTTGGCTCTAATCAATCATGTAAGTGACTTATCACCATATTACAGTCACTTTGCACCTTATAAGAGTCACTTGCCATCATATATTGGTACAATTAACATGTTAACATCATATACATCCAATTAGAAATCCTTTTACCACATCTTGGTGCCACATTCAAACAAGTCAATTTTGGTTCAAATTAACCATTTAAGTCACTTTTCACCATATTAGAGTCATTTTGCACCCTATATGAGTCACTTTCCACCACATATTTATACAATTAACATGTTAACATCATATACATCCGAATTAGCAACCTTTTACCACCTCTTAATTCCACTTTCATACAGGTCAATTTTGTTCCATATTTTGGTTCTAATCAACCATGGAAGTTACTTTTCACCATATTAGAGTCACTTTGCACCTTATAAGAGTCACTTTCCACCATATATACAACAATTAACATTTTAACATCATATACATCCAGTTTGACATCCTTTTACCATCTATTAATGCCACTTTCATGCAAATTAGTTTTATTCCACATTTTGGCTCTAATCAACCATGTAAGTCACTTTTCACCATATTAGAGTCACTTTGCACCCTATAAGAGTCACTTTCCCCATATATTGATACAATTAACATATTAACATCATGTACATGCAATTAAATATCCTTTAGCCACCTTTTGGTACCCCTTCCTACAAGTCAATTATGGGCCACATTTTGGCTCTAATCAATCTTGTAAGTGACTTATCACCATATTAGAGTCACTTTGCACCTTATAAGAGTCACTTGCCATCATATATTGGTACAACTAACATTTTAACATCATATACATCCAATTAGAAATCCTTTTACCACCTCTTACTGCCACATTCATACAAGTCAATTTTGGTCCACATTTTGGTTCAAATTAACCATGTAAGTCACTTTTCACCATATTAGAGTCATTTTGACACCCTATATGAGTCACTTTCCAGCATATATTTATACAATTAACATTAACATCATATACATCCGAATTGACATCCTTTTACCACCTCTTAATTCCACTTTCATACAGGTCAATTTTGTTCCACATTTTGTTTCTAATCAACCATGTAAGTCACTTTTCACCATATTAGAGTCACTTTGCACCTTATAAGAGTCACTTTCCACCATATATACAACAATTAACATTTTAACATCATATACATCCAGTTTGACATCCTTTTACGTGCCACTTTCATGCAACTTAATTTTATTCCACATTTTGGCTCTAATCAACCATGTAAGTACCTTTTCACCATATTAGAGTCACTTTGCACCCTATAAGAGTCACTTTCCCCATATATTGATACAATTAACATATTAACATCATGTACATGCAATTAAACATCCTTTAGCCACCTTTTGGTACCCCTTCCTACAAGTCAATTTTGGGCCACATTTTGGCTCTAATCAATCATGTAAGTGACTTATCACCATATTAGAGTCACTTTGCACCTTATAAGAGTCACTTTCCACCATATATTGGTACAATTAACATGTTAACATCATATACATCCAATTAGAAATCCTTTACCACCTCTTACTACCACATTCATACAAGTCAATTTTGGTCCACATTTTGGTTCAATAACCATGTAAGTCACTTTTCACCATATTAGAGTCATTTTGCACTCTATATGAGTCACTTTCCAGAATATATTTATACAATTAACATGTTAACATCATATACATCCGAATTGACATCCTTTTACCACCTCTTAATTCCACTTTCATACAGGTCAATTTTGTTCCACATTTTGGTTCTAATCAACCATGTAAGTCACTTTTCACCATATTAGAGTCACTTTGCACCTTATAAGAGTCACTTTCCACCATATATACAACAATTAACATGTTAACATCATATACATCCAGTTTGACATCCTTTTACCACCTATTAATGCCACTTTCATGCAAGTTAATTTTATTCCACATTTTGGCTCTAATCAACCATGTAAGTCACTTTTCACCATATTAGAGTCACTTTGCACCCTATAAGAGTCAATTTACCCATATATTGATACAATTAACATGTTAACATCATGTACATGCAATTAAACATCCTTTAGCCACATTTTGGAACCCCTTTCCTACAAGTCTATTTGGGCCACATTTTGGCTCTAATCAATCATGTAAGTGACTTATCACCATTTTAGAGTCACTTTGCACCTTATAAGAGTCACTTGCCATCAAGTTTTCACCATATTAGAGTCACTTTGCACCTTATAAAGGTCACTTTCCACCGTATATACAACAATTAACATGTTAACATCATATACATCCAGTTGACATCCTTTTACCACCTATTAATGCCACTTTCATGCAAATTAATTTTATTCCACATTTTGGCTCTAATCAACCATGGAAGTCACTTTTTCACCATATTAGAGTCATTTTGCACCCTATATGAGTCACTTTCCACCATATATTTATACAATTAACATGTTAACATCATATACATCCGAATTGACATCCTCTTACCACCTCTTAATTCACTTTCATACAGGTCAATTTTGTTCCACATTTTGGTTCTAATCAACCATGTAAGTCACTTTTCACCATATTAGAGTCACTTTGCACCTTATAAGAGTCACTTTCCACCATATATACAACAATTAACATCTTAACATCATATACATCCAGTTTGACATCCTTTTACCACCTATTAATGCCACTTTCATACAAGTTAATTTTATTACAGATTTTGGCTCTAATCAACCATGTAAGTCACTTTTCACCATATTAGAGTCACTTTGCACCCTATAAGAGTCACTTTCCCCACATATTGATACAATTAACATGTTAACATCATGTACATGCAATTAAACATCCTTTAGCCACCTTTTGGTACCCCTTTCCTACAAGTCAATTTTGGGCCACATTTTGGCTCTAATCAATCATGTAAGTGACTTATCACCATATTAGAGTCACTTTGCACCTTATAAGAGTCACTTGCCATCATATATTGGTACAATTAACATGTTAACATCATATACATCCAATTAGAAATCCTTTTACCACCTCTTACTGCCACATTCATACAAGTCAATTTGGTCCACATTTTGGTTCAAATTAACCATGTAAGTCACTTTTCACCATATTAGAGTCATTTTGCACTCTATATGAGTCACTTTCCACCATATATTTATACAATTAACATGTTAACATCATATACATCCGAATTGACATCCTTTTACCACCTCTTAATTCCACTTTCATACAGGTCAATTTGTTCCACATTTTGGTTCTAATCAACCATGTAAGTCACTTTTCACCATATTAGAGTCACTTTGCACCTTATAAGAGTCACTTTCCACCATATACACAACAATTAACATGTTAACATCATATACATCCAGTTTGACATCCTTTTACCACCTATTAATGCCACTTTCATACAAGTTAATGTTATTCCACATTTTGGCTCTAATCAACCATGTAAGTCACTTTTCACCATATTAGAGTCAGTTTGCACCCTATAAGAGTCACTTTCCCCATATATTGATACAATTAACATGTTAACATCATGTACATGCAATTAAACATCCTTTAGCCACCTTTTGGTACCCCTTTCCTACAAGTCAATTTTGGGCCACATTTTGGCTCTAATCAATCATGTAAGTGACTTATCACCATATTAGAGTCACCTTGCACCTTATAAGAGTCACTTGCCATCATATATTGGTACAATTAACATGTTAACATCATATACATCCAATTAGAAATCCTTTTACCACCTCTTAGTGCCACATTCATACAAGTCAATTTTGGTCACATTTTGGTTCAAATTAACCGTGTAAGTCACTTTTCACCATATTAGAGTCATTTTGCACCCTATATGAGTCACTTTCCACCATATATTTATACAATTAACATGTTAACATCTATTACATCCGAATTGACATCCTCTTTACCACCTCTTAATTCCACTTTCATACAGGTCAATTTTGTTCCACATTTTGGTTCTAATCAACCATGTAAGTCACTTTTCACCATATTAGAGTCACTTTGCACCTTATAAGAGTCACTTTCCACCATATATACAACAATTAACATGTTAACATCATATACATCCAGTTTGACATCCTTTTACCACCTATTAATGCCACTTTCATACAAGTTAATTTTATTACACATTTTGGCTCTAATCAACCATGTAAGTCACTTTTCACCATATTAGAGTCACTTTGCACCCTATAAGAGTCACTTTCCCCACATATTGATACAATTAACATGTTAACATCATGTACATGCAATTAAACATCCTTTAGCCACCGTTTGGTACCCCTTTCCTACAAGTCAATTTTGGGCCACATTTTGGCTCTAATCAATCATGTAAGTGATTTATCACCATATTAGAGTCACTTTGCACCTTATAAGAGTCACTTGCCATCATATATTGGTACAATTAACATGTTAACATCATATACATCCAATTAGAAATCCTTTTACCACCTCTTACTGCCACATTCATACAAGTCAATTTTGGTCCACATTTTGGTTCAAATTAACCATGTAAGTCACTTTTCACCATATTAGAGTCATTTTGCACCCTATATGAGTCACTTTGCCAGCATATATTTATACAATTAACATGTTAACATCATATACATCCGAATTGACATCCTTTACCACCTCTTAATTCCACTTTCATACAGGTAATTTTGTTCCACATTTTGGTTCTAATCAACCATGTAAGTCACTTTTCACCATATTAGAGTCACTTTGCACCTTATAAGAGTCACTTTCCACCATATATACAACAATAAATATTTTAACATCATATACATTCAGTTTGACAACTTTTTACCACCTATTAATGCCACTTTCATACAAGTTAATTTTATTCCACATTTTGGCTCTAATCAACCATGTAAGTCACCTTTCACCATATTAGAGTCACTTTGCACCCTATAAGAGTCACTTTCCCCATATATTGATACAATTAACATGTTAACATCATGTACATGCAATTAAACATCCTTTGACCACCTTTTGGTACCCCTTTCCTACAAGTCAATTTTGGGCCATATTTTGGCTCTAATCAATCATGTAAGTGACTTATCACCATATTAGAGTCACTTTGCACCTTATAAGAGTCACTTTCCATCATATATTGGTACAATTAACATGTTAACATCATATACATCCAATTAGAAATCCTTTTAACCACCTCTTAGTGCCACATTCATACAAGTCAATTTTGGTCCACATTTGGTTCAAATTAACCATGTAAGTCACTTTTCACCATATTAGAGTCATTTTGCACCCTATATGAGTCACTTTCCACCATATATTTATACAATTAACATGTTAACATCATATACATCTGAATTGACATCCTTTTACCGCCTCTTAATTCCACTTTCATACAGGTCGAATTTTGTTCGACATTTTGGTTCAAATCAACCATGTAAGTCACTTTTCACCATATTAGAGTCACTTTGCAACCTTATAAGAGTCACTTTCCACCATATATACAACAATTAACATTTTAACATCATATACATCCAGTTTGACATCCTTTTACCATCTATTAATGCCACTTTCATGCAAATTAATTTTATTCCACATTTTGGCTCTAATCAACCATGTAAGTCACTTTTCACCATATTAGAGTCACTTTGCACCCTATAAGAGTCACTTTACCCATATATTGATATAATTAAATGTTAACATCATGTACATGCAATTAAACATCCTTTAACCACATTTTGGAACCCCTTTCTACAAGTCAATTTTGGGCCACATTTTGGCTCTAATCAATCATGTAAGTGACTTATCACCATTTTAGAGTCACTTTGCACCTTATAAGAGTCACTTGCCATCATATATTGGTACAATTAACATGTTAACATCATATACATCCAATTAGAAATCCTTTTACCACCTCTTAGTGCCACATTCGTACAAGTCAATTTTGGTACACATTTTGGTTCTAATTAACCATGTAAGTCACTTTTCAACATATTCCAGTCATTTTGCACCCTATATGAGTCACTTTCCACAATCTATTTTATAGTTAACATCATATACATCCAATTTGACATCCTTTTACCACCTATTAATGCCACTTTCATACAAGTTAATTTTATTCCACATTTTGGCTCTAATCAACCATGTAAGTCACTTTTCACCATATTAGAGTCACTTTGCACCCTATAAGAGTCACTTTCCCCATATATTGATACAATTAACATGTTAACATCATGTACATGCAATTAAACATCCTTTAACCACCTTTTGGTACCCCTTTCCTACAAGTCAATTTTGGGCCACATTTTGGCTCTAATCATCATGTAAGTGACTTATCACCATATTACAGTCACTTTGCACCTTATAAGAGTCACTTGCCATCATATATTGGTACAATTAACATGTTAAATCATATACATCCAATTAGAAATCCTTTTACCACATCTTAGGTGCCACATTCAAACAAGTCAATTTTGGTTCAAATTAACCATTTAAGTCACTTTTCACCATATTAGAGTCATTTTGCACCCTATATGAGTCACTTTCCACCACATATTTATACAATTAACATGTTAACATCATATACATCCGAATTAGCACCCTTTTACCACCTCTTAATTCCACTTTCATACAGGTCAATTTTGTTCCACATTTTGGTTCTAATCAACCATGTAAGTCACTTTTCACCATATTAGAGTCACTTTGCACCTTATAAGAGTCACTTTCCACCATATATACAACAATTAAATATTTTAACATCATATACATTCCAGTTTGACAACTTTTTACCACCTATTAATGCCACTTTCATCAAATTAATTTTATTCCACATTTTGGCTCTAATCAACCATGTAAGTCACCTTTCACCATATTAGAGTCACTTTGCACCCTATAAGAGTCACCTTTCCCCATATATTGATACAATTAACATGTTAACATCATGTACATGCAATTAAACATCCTTTGACCACCTTTGCGTACCCCTTTCCTACAAGTCAATTTTGGGCCATATTTTGGCTCTATCAATCATGTAAGTGACTTATCACCATATTAGAGTCACTTTGCACCTTATAAGAGTCACTTGCCATCATATATTGGTACAATTAACATGTTAACATCATATACATCCAATTAGAAATCCTTTACCACTCTTAGTGCCACATTCATACAATGTCAATTTTGGTCCACATTTGGTTCAATTAACCATGTAAGTCACTTTTCACCATATTAGAGTCATTTTGCACCCTATATGAGTCACTTTCCACATATATTTATACAATTAACATGTAACATCATATACATCCTGAATTGACATCCTTTTTACCACCTCTTAATTCCACTTTCATACAGGTCGAATTTTGTTCGACATTTTGGTCAAATCAACCATGTAAGTCACTTTTCACCAATCTAGAGTCACTTTGCACCTTATAAGGAGTCACTTTCCACCATATATACACAATTAACATGTTAACCATCATATACATCCAGTTTGACATCCTTTTACCCATCTATTAATGCCACTTCATGCAATTAATTTTATTCCACATTTTGGCTCTAATCAACCATGTAAGTCACTTTTTCACCATATTAGAGTCACTTTGGCACCCTATAAGAGTCACTTTACCCATATATTGATATAATTAAATGTAACATCATGTACATGCAATTAAACATCCTTTAACCACATTTTGGAACCCCTTTCCTACAAGTCAATTTTGGGCCACATTTTGGCTCTAATCAATCATGTAAGTGACTTATCACCATTTAGAGTCACTTTGCACCTTATAAGAGTCACTTGCCATCATATATTGGTACAATTAACATGTTAACATCATATACATCCAATTAGAAATCCTTTTACCACCTCTTAGTGCCACATTTACAAGTCAATTTTGGTACACTTTTGGTTCTAATTAACCATGTAAGTCACTTTTCACCATATTCAGTCATTTTGCACCTATATGAGTCACTTTCCCAATCTATTTATAGTTAACATCATTACATCCAATTTGACATCCTTTTACCACCTATTAATGCCACTTTCATACAAGTTAATTTATTCCACATTTTGGCTCTAATCAACCATGTAAGTCACTTTTCACCATATTAGAGTCACTTTGCACCCTATAAGAGTCACTTTCCCCAATATATGATACAATTAACATGTTAACATCATGTACATGCAATTAAACATCCTTTAACCACCTTTTGGTACCCCTTTCCTACAAGTCAATTTTGGGCCACATTTTGGCTCTAATCAATCATGTAAGTGACTTATCACCATATTACAGTCACTTTGCACCTTATAAGAGTCACTTGCCATCATATTGGTACAATTAACATGTTAACATCATATACATCCAATTAGAAATCCTTTTACCACATCTTGGTGCCACATTCAACAAGTCAATTTTGGTTCAAATTAACATTAAGTCACTTTTCACCATATTAGAGTCATTTTGCACCCTATAGAGTCACTTTCCACACATATTTATACAATTAACATGTTAACATCATATACATCCGAATTAGCAACCTTTTACCACCTCTTAATTCCACTTCATACAGGTCAATTTTGTTCCAATTTTGGTTCTAATCAACCATGGAAGTACTTTCACCATATTAGAGTCACTTTGCACTTATAAGAGTCACTTCACATAATACAACAATTAACATTTAACATCATATACATCCAGTTTGACAACCTTTTACCACTATTAATGCCACTTTCATGCAAATTATTTTATTCCACATTTTGGCTCTAATCACCATGTAAGTCACTTTTACCATATTAGAGTCACTTTGCACCCTATAAGAGTCACTTTCCCCCATATTGATACAATTAAACTATTAACATCATGTACATGCAATTAAACATCCTTTAGCCACCTTTTGGTACCCCTTCCTACAAGTCAATTTTGGGCCACTTTTGGCTTAATCAATTGTAAGTGACTATCACCATATTAGAGTCACTTGCACCTTATAAGAGTCACTTGCCACATATATTGGTACAATTAACATGTTAACATAATATACATCCAATTAGAAATCCTTTTACCACCTCTTACTGCCACATTCATACAAGTCAATTTGGTCATATTTTGGTTCAAATTAACCATGTAAGTCACTTTTCACCATATTAGAGTCATTTTGCACCCTATAGAGTCACTTTCCAGCATATATTATACAATTAAACATGTTAACATCATATACATCCGAATTGACATCCTTTTACCACCTCTAATCCACTTTCATACAGGTCAATTTTGTCCACATTTTGTTTCTAATCAACCATGTAAGTCACTTTTCACCATATTAGAGTCACTTTGCACCTTATAAGAGTCACTTTCCACATATATCAACAATTAACATGTTAACATCATATACATCCAGTTGACATCCTTTACCATCTATTAATGCCACTTTCATGCAAGTTAATTTATTCCACATTTTGGCTCTAATAACCATGTAAGTACCTTTTCACCATATTAGAGTCACTTTGCACCCTATAGAGGTCCACTTTCCCCATACTAATACAGTTAACTATTAACATCATGTACATGCAATTAAAACATCCTTTAGCCACCTTTTGGTACCCCTCCTACAAGTCAATTTTGGGCCACATTTTGGCTCTAATCAATCATGTAAGTGACTTATCACCATATTAGAGTCACTTTGCACCTATAAGAGTCACTTGCCATCATATATTGGTACAATTAACATTTAATCATCATACATCCAATTAGAAATCCTTTACCACCTCTTACTGCCACATTCATACAAGTCAATTTTGGTCCACATTTTGGTTCAAATTAACCATGTAAGTCACTTTTCACCATATTAGAGTTCATTTTAACACCATATGAGTCACTTTCCGCATATATTATTCAATTAAATAACATTATATACATCCGAATTGAAATCCTTTTACACCTCTTAATTCCACTTCATACAGGTCAATTTTGTTCCACATTTTGTCTCTAATCAACCATGTAAGTCACTTTTCACCATATTAGAGTCACTTTGCACCTTTAAGAGTCACTTTCACCAGATATACAACAATTAACATTTTAACAATCATATACATCCAGTTTGACACCTTTTACGTGCCACGTTCATGCAACTTTAATTTATTCCACATTTTGGCTCTAATCAACC